>NW_024070211.1:9067921-9214854 GCF_014754425.2 Oryx dammah
TCATGTTTGGGAACGCATGTACACCTGTGGTGGATTCATGTCAATCTATGCCAAAACCAATACAGAATTGTAAAGTAAAAATTAAAAATAAATAAATAAATTAAAAAAAAAAAAAAGAAAATTCAGTAAAAAAAAAAAAAAAAAGAAAATTGATACTGTGTGAGAACTAGTATATTTGAAGAAAGAATCAACTTTCTTTCAACTTTCTAGAAATGTAAAAATATGTTAATTGAAATAAAAATTCAGTAGATAATAGATTAGAATTGCTGTTGTTGCTGCTTAGTCAATCAGTCCTGTCCGACTCTTTACGACCCCATGGACTGCAGCACGCCAGGCTTCCTTGTCCTTCACCATCTCCCAGAGCTTGCTCAAACTCATATCCATTGAGTCACGGATGCCATCTAACCATCTCATCATCCTCTGTTGTCCCCATCTCCTTCCTTCTATCTTTCTCAGTATCAAGGTCTTTTCCAATAAGTCGGCTCCTTGAATCAGGTGGCCAGTGTATTGGAGCTTCAGTTTCAGCATCAGTCCTTCTAATGAATATTAAGGATTGATTTCCTTTAGGACTGACTTGTTTGATCTCCTTGTAGTCCAAGGGACTCTCAAGAGTCTTCTCCAACGCCACAGTTCAAAAGTATCAGTTATTCAACTTTCAGCCTTCTTTATGGTCCAACTCTCACATCCATACATGACTACTGGAAAAACCACAGCTTCGACTGGACAGACCTTTGTCAGCAAAGTAATATCTCTGCTTTTTAATATGCTGTTTAGGTTTGTCACAACTTTTCTTCCAAGGAGCAAGCATCTTTTAATTTCATGGCTGCAGTCACCATCTGCTTTGATTTTGAAGTCCCCCAAAATTGGAAAATTCTGAAAGAGATAGGAATACCAGACCACCTGACCTGCCTCTTGAGAAACCTATATACAGGTCAGGAGGCAACAGTTAGAACTGGACATGGAACAACAAACTGGTTCCAAATAGGAAAGGGAGTACGTCAAGGCTGTATATTGTCACCCTGCTTATTTAACTTTTATGCAGAGTACATCATGAAAAACGCTGGGCTGGAAGAAGCATAAGCTGGAATCAAGATTTCCGGAAGAAATATCAATAACCTCAGATATGCAGATGACACCACCCTTATGGCAGAAAGTGAAGAGGAACTAAAAAGCCTCTTGATGAAAGTGAAAGAGGAGAGTGAAAAAGTTGGCTTAAAGCTCAACATTCAGAAAACTAAGATCATGGCATCCAGTCCCATCACTTCATGGCAAATAGATGGGGAAACAGATGTAGAAACAGTGTCAGACTTTATTTTGGGGGGTTCCAAAATCACTGCAGATGCTGATTGCAGCCATGAAATTAAAAGACGCCTTGGAAGAAAAGTTATGACCAACCTAGATAGCATATTGAAAAGCAGAGACGTTACTTTGCCAACAAAGGTCCGTGTAGTCAAGCCTATGGTTTTTCCAGTGGTCATGTATGGATGTGAGAGTTGGACTGTGAAGAAAGCTGAGCACCGAATTGATGTTTTTGAACTTGAGAGTCCCTTGGACTGCAAGGAGATCCAACCAGTCCATTCTGAAGGAGATCAACTCTGGGATTGCTTTGGAAGGAATGATGCTAAAGCTGAAGCTCCAGTACTTTGGCCACCTCATGGGAAGAGTTGACTCATTGGAAAAGACTCTGATGCTGGGAGGGATTGAGGGCAGGAGGAGAAGGGGGGACAACAGAGGATGAGATGGCTGGATGGCATCACAGACTCGATGGACATGAGTCTGAGTGAACTCCGGGAGATGGTGATGGACAGGGAGGCCTGGCGTGCTGCAATTCATGGGGTCGCAAAGAGTCGGACACGACTGAGCGACTGAACTGAAAATAAAGTTTGTCACTGTTTCCATTGTTTTCCCATCTATTTGCCATGAAGTGATGGGACCAGATGCCCTTCTTAGTTGTTTGAATATTGAGTTTTAAGCCAACTTTTTCACTCCCCTCTTTCACCTTCATCAAGAGGCTCTTTAGTTCCTCTTCACTTTCTGCCATAAGGGTAATATCACCTGCTTATCTGAGGTTATTGATATTTCTCCCAGCAATCTTGATTCCAGCTTGTGCTTCATCCAGCCTGGCATTTTCCACGATGTACTCTGCATGTAAGTTAAATAAGCAGGATGACGATATACAACCGTGACGTACTCTTTTCCAATTTTGAACCAGTCCATTCACTTTCATGCATTGGAGAAGGAAATGGCAACCCACTCCAGTGTTCTTGCCTGGAGAATCCCAGGGACGGGCGAGCCTGGTGGGCTGCCATCTATGGGGTCGCACAGAGTCTGACACAACTGAAGCAACTTAGCAGCAGCAGCAGCATTGTTCCATGTCCAGTTCTAACTGTTGCTTCTTGACCTACATACAGGTTTCCAGGAGGCAGATAAGGTGGTCTGGTATTCCCATCTCGGAGAATTTTCCACAGTTTGTCGTGATCCATATAATCAAAGGCTTTAGCATAGTCAATGAAGCAGAAGTAGATGTTTTTCTGGAGTTCTCATGCTTTTTCAATAATCCAACATATGTTGGCAATTTGATCTCTGGTTCTTCTGCCTTTTCTAAATCCAGCTTGAACATCTGGAAGTTCTCAGTTCAAGTACTGTTGAAGTCTGGCTTGGAGAATTTTGAGCATGACCTTGCTAGCATGTGAAATGAGTGCAATTGTGTTGTGGTTCGAACATTCTTTGGCATTTCCTTTCTTTGGGATTGGAATGAAAATTGATCTTTTCCAGTCCTGTAGCCACTGCTGAGTTTTCCATAGTTGCTGGCATACTGAGTGCAGCACTTTCACAGCATCATCTTTTAAGATTTGAATTAGCTCAGCTGGAATTCGATCACCTCCACTAGCTTTGTTCATAGTGATGCTTCTTAAAGGCCGCTTGACTTCACACTCCAAGATGTCTGGCTCTATCTTAGAATTGCTGCAATAACCATTACAAGAGTCTACAACCTCCAAAGAAATAGAGGCGAGGGTTAGGGAGATCAATCCAAAAAAATAATGTTTAAAAAAAAAAACACAGAGGGGGAAGGTACAACAAATATAGTGCATATTACAAGATGAGAGAAATAAATAAAAATATATCAATCTCAGTGAATGAGCTAAATTCGCCAATTCAAAGTTAAAGGATATCACACCAAATGAAAGAACAAAAGCCAGCAATGTTCTGTTTACAAAAGACAGATCTAAAACATATGAACACAGACTGACAAAGTTTGGAAAAAGAAATACTAGGCAAAAAATAAATAGAAAGGAAAAAATAACTATAGTAAGATGAAAACCAACACTAGAGGTAAAGAGGGTCACTGCTGCTGCTGCTGCTGCTGCTAAGTCGCTTCAGTCGGTCACTACAGGATGATAAAGTTCAGTTCACCACAGAGAGAAAGCGCATTTATGCTCTAATAATACAGCCTCAAAGTACTACAGGGAGAAATGGACAAATCCATCATCTCACAGTGGAATATTTTAACACAAATTGTGAAATTTGTAATAGTAATTGATAGGTCAAATAAACAAAAATTCAGTAAGGACATGGAGATTTAAATGATACAATTAATAAGCTCTATATGTTCCAGTCATCTCTTTTGTCTGTCCCCACACTCTATCCCTACTTCACTGTTTTAATTGCCGTAGAATTAAATAAACCATCTCTTAAGTAACCCACTCCAGTGTTCTTGCCTGGAGAATCCCAGGGACAGGGGAGCCTGGTGGGAGGCCGTCTATGGGGTCGCACAGAGTCGGACACGACTGAAGTGACTTAGCAGCAGCAGCAGCAAGCTCATGCTTGTCACACAGAAAGTGCTTACTAGATCTTAGTGATAGCAGCAGCTTATTGTGTAACTTTGGTCAAGCCACTCAACCTGTGAGCCTCAGCTACCACTTCAAAAAGTGGCCATAATAATAATTATTTTCCCAAGCTTCTTTGCAAACGGGATGAGCATAATGTTTGTGAAGATATTTTGTGAAATATGGAGGAAAACATAAATGAAGGAATCGTTGCTCTCACCAGTTAACTGGTATTACAGAGCACCAAGTGTCAAGATAAATAACATCAGAGCACTCACCAGGTAGAGCAGCAGTGCTGAGGATGTCCAGAGGGTGCACGGTTATGCTAAGCAGTGGTGTGGACCCCTGGGCTATTGGAGCTGGGAGCAAGGCTGGCAGATGGAAGCCAATCAGGAAAGCATCTAAAAGGGCGAAGGCTGCCCTCTGGTGGATATTGTTGTTCAGTCACGCAGTCCTTGAAAGCGGGTGTCCACCACAAACCACCCGGAGCCCTCAAATTCACTGCCCCGTACACATTCAAGGAGCAGCTCCTTCAGGAATCCTCTGGCCCTCTTCCTGAGGGAATTCAGGAAGGAATGTTAGTGGCAAGAGCCACAGCTCCCACCACTGCGGCCTCTCTGGTGATCTCCCGCCTCCGTTACCCATGCCACATTCCCCTCAAGCCTCAGCGACCATGCAGTGGCTCACTTGGTGGCATGATCCAGACTCTCAGGGTGCCTGAGCCCCTGGTCACCATGCCCTTCTCAAGCCAGGGTTATCTTTGTTGTTGTTATTACTGTTGTTGTTCTGCTGTTCAGTCGTGTCCAACTCTTTGTGACCCCATGGACTGCAGCATGCCAGGTTTCCCTGTCCTTCACCATCTCCCAGAGTTTGCTCAAACTCATGTCCATTGAGTCGGTGATGCCATCCAACCATCTCATCCTCTGTCACCCCCTTCCCCTCCTGCCCTCAATCTTCCCCAGCATCGAGGTCTTTTCCAATGAGTTAGCTCTTCAAACCAGGTGGCCAAAGTATTGGAGCTTTAGCATCAGTCCTTCCAATGACCTTACCCGGCCATTTACAGTTGCAGCTGGGCTGGGGACTACCAAGAAGCAGCCAAGTAAATCATCTGGGATCCACAGTTACTCCTCCGTGCCCCCATGGAGCAGCCTATTCGCAATCAGGTTGAACACTCCTGCCAGGATAGTAAGCTCGCTTCTTGACTTCTGGTCCCTGGATACAAGGAATCCAAAGCACCCAGAAAACAGACATAGCTTAGCATTCAGTGTAACTTTTTTAGGCAAAAGTGTGCCCCTTTTGAGAACCAGGACCCTTAACCCTGCAGAGTGGCCAAGCTGGTAAGCAGGAGGTCTCCAGGGGATTATCAGAGTAAAGTTAAGTGGAGTCACTCATGCTTCACCCCCGCAGTTCCTGTATGCCTGTATTCTTCCTTACAGGGACATAGCACCATGAAGGTCTTTGATTCAACCCGTGCTTTGGCACCCCTGGAGAAGGAAATGGTAACCCACTCCAGGATTCTTGCCTAGAAAATTCCAAAAACAGAGGAACCTGGCGGGCTACAGTCCATGGGGTTGCAAAGAGTCGGCCACAACTAAGCACATCAGCACATGCTTTGGAGCAAGTACTGCCCGTCAGAGTTCCATCTGGGCTAGAACTACTTTATACCCTCACCTCTCTCAATCACTAGATGTGGGCCACTCCCCAAGACGATGTGACCCTTGGGGAGGGGGACTCCCAGCAGCTGAGACAGACCTGAAGGAGGTGACAGCTGTAGGCGTCAACTAACTGCAGCTAACTGGTGGGGGGATTGAGCCCTTCCCCAAGGGCGCATTATGAGAAAAGGACTCAGAGTATCCACATGTCCCTTCCCCCTCCCCCCCCCAACCCACACACATTTTCCTTAAACTTGCTGTCCCCACGGTCCCAAGATGATAGACTAGTTCTAAGAATCACATCCAGAGAAGCAAAGGGGCCTTTTCCTCCAGTGCCTCCTTGAGAGTGAGGAAGCCCTTCCGAGGACCCTTCATCAGACTTCCCCTCTTCTGTCACTGACCAGAAGGAAATTGCTTGGTTCTGGAAGGGCTTCTAGGGGCTAAAATTCATATCACTCTGGTCCCAAGGCCCATCCTCTCAAGAAACTCTCTGGTCCCCTTCACAGTCCCTCCAGCGGCTCTTCAGCATTCATTCATGAAATGAATGTATTGAGCACCCACTGGGCACTGCTACTGTTCCAGGTGTTTGGGATATATCAGTGAACCAAACACAGATTCCTGCCTTCACTGAACTTACATTCGTGTGTGTGTGTGTGTGTAGCAGGGGGCAGGTGGGGGGGGGGCGGATATTTATGAGCATAAACAAGTAAATTATTCAGTATGTTAGAATATGGTAAGTTTTTTAAAAAGTCAAGAAGGAGCAACGAAAAAGTGCTGTGCTGTGTTCCTTCTTAAGCTGTGTCCATGGACCCATGGACTGTAGCCCACCAGGCTCCTCTGTCCATGGGATTCTCCAGGCAAGAGTACTGGAGTGGATTGTCATTTTCTCCTCCAGGGGATCTTCCCCACTCAAGGATCCAACCCAAGTCTCCTGCATTGGCAGGTGGATTCTTTACCACTGAGCTGCCTGGGAAGTCCCAAAGGAAAGTAGAGCAGAGTAAAAAGGATCGACATGTACACCCTACTATATATAAAACAAATAACCAACAAGGACCTACTGTGTGGGCTTCCCTGGTGGCTCAGAGGGTAAAGCATCTGCCTGCAATACAGGAGACCTGGGCTTGATCCCCAGGTTGGGAAGATCCCCTGGAAAAGGAAATGGCAACCCACTCCAGTACTCTTGCCTGAAAATATTCCATGGACAGAGGAGCAAAGAGTTGCACACGACTGAGCGACTTCACTTCTCACCTACTGTATAGCACAGGGAACTCAATACTCTGTCATGACCTATGTAAGAAAAGAATCTAAAAAAGAGTGGATATGTGTATAGCAGATTCACTTTGCTGCACAGCAGAAACTAACACACCATTGTAAATCGACTATACTCAAACAAAAATTAATTTTCAAAAAGAATTGGGAATGCTGCAGAAAGGGGCTGACTGACTTAGTAAACTTAGTAAAGGTCAGGGGAGGTCTCACTGGGTGAGATATCAATAAAGTCCTAAAGGAAGTGAAAGAGGCCTCAAAGCGGAGACCTAGAGAAAGGGCATTCCAGGCAGAGGGTCAAAGGCCCTGAGGTGGATGTAGTCAGTGTGTTCAAGGAACAGGCCAGAGGCCAAAAGTACCTTGGGCAAAGTGCGTGAGAGGGAGAAGAGTAGAACGTCGGGTCAGAGAGCCAGCAGGGCCAGGTCATGGAAAGCCTTACAAGTCAGTGAGGACTCTGGCTTTCTCTCAAGTTAAATGAGGAGACTTTTTTTCTGGGATTTGAGCAGATAAAGTGACAGGATTGACTTAGGTTTTTAAAGGACTGATCAAACTGTTATGCTGAGAGCAAACTATTAGGGATGAGGTTAGAAGAAGGGAGACTTAGGGGCTTCCCTGGTGGTCTAGTGGTTAAGACTTTGCCTTCCAAGGCAGGAGGTGTGGGTTCGATCCCTAGTTGGGAAGCTAAGATCCCACATACCTCTCAGCCAAAAAATCAGAACTTAAGACAGTAGCATATTCAATAAATATTTTTTTAAATGGTCCACATTAAAAAAAAATTTTTTTTTAAAGAAGAAGAAAAAGGGAGACTTACAGACTATTGCAATAATCCAACTAAGAGATGGTGATAGCATGGACCAGGGTGGTCAGAGTGGAGGAAGATAGAAGTGATTAAGTCTGGAGAGTTTCCATGGTGGTCCAGTGGCTAGGACTCCACGCTCCCAATGCAGGTGGCCTGGGTTCAATTCCTGGTCAGGGAACTAGATCCCACAGTGTAGCAACTAAGACCCAGCATAGTCAAATGTATAATTAAAAAAAAAAAAAAAGATTAAATCTCATGTCTTCTGAAGATGGAGCCAGCAGATATTGCTGATAAATGAAACATGGAATGTCAGAGAGAGAGAGAGAGAGATGTCCAAAATTACTCCAAGATTTTGACCTGAGCAATTAATTGGAAGGACACAGGGATAGAGAGGGATCGACTGAGAAAGGCAGTAGTGAGAGAGATATGGGGGAAGAGGAGATAGATCAGTAGTTTCGTTTTGCACTCGTTGATTCTTGGGTTCCCAGATATTAGCATCCATTCAAAGCTAATGTTCAGTAATCCTTAAAAGGTCTGGCTTTTCCCGTCCCCCTTTCTTGGAGGAAGATTCCCGGCATACACTTGTGGCAGTGCCACGAAGTCCTCCCTGAAGGGACCTGGCCTCCTAGGACTTCAGGTCTGTGAACCGGCTTAGACATGGAAATTAGCCGACAGGTTGAGATGCTCCATTGTGACAATTTAAGTTAGGCTTCTGGCCATAAGACATAGCTTTGTTGTCGTTGTTGTCTTCCTGTTATGTAACTCTATCATATTTATTCAGTTGCTTTTCTGTTTCATTCCTAGAGACACTCTGATCAAAGATTGCTACAAGCCAAAAGAGTCTAATTATCACTTCATCCTGCCACAGGGAGCAGCATCTGTGGCAGTTCAGCCACTTTTCCTGTGTTCCTCTAGGATCCTGTCATCTCCAGTGAAGTCAGGGAGTCCATTTCAGGGGCACCTCTTTCAATATCCAAACCACAGAGGACATCCATCATAACACTTTTCAAGGTTACTGATGCCGCTGTCTCTCATGCTTATCTCAGCACCTCGGTGAAAAACTACCCTCTGAGTGCCCTTGGGAATGTCCTTGGTGGGAATAGGGAGTATGTGCAATTTCATGTGCTAAATCTTCTCCAACCTTCCTATCTTTTTAATATTTATTTTTATTTATTTGTTTATTTGACAGTGCCAGAGTTGTATCACACCAGATTTTCGCTCTTCATTTCAGCATGCAGGATCTCTCTTTTTCAGTTGGGTCATGTGGGATCTAATTCTCCCACTGGGGAGGGAACCCAGGTCCAGCACAGAGTCTTAGCCACTGGACCACCAGGAATGTCCCAACATTCCTATCTTTTTAGACATCAGACACATTCACCAGGTAAAGGCTGATATCTCAGCCTCACTGAATACGGGTCATGTTGAGTACTAGGTTCAGTCAACTGAATAAGCCAACTATGAGAGCTACTTTCAGAGTAGAGATAACATGTTAAATCTAAAATCTCCAGGAAGGGCACTCAGAGCAGCAAAGTCAGCCTGAACCAATGTTGCAGTCTTTCCTCCCTGACTCCACCCCAGCTCTACTCAGTTAAATTCTCCAAGGATGGAGACCTGGTGTTGGTCTTGTTAACAAGCACCCAGGGAGTTCCCTAGTGGTCCAGTGGTTAGGACTAAGTGCCTTCACTGCCAAGAGCCAAGGGTTCAATCCCTGGCTGGGGAACGAAGATCCCCCAAGCTGCCCAACATGGTCAAAAACAAAACAAAACAAGCATTTCAGGTAAACTTCATGGGCCAAACTAGAATCCACCCTAGGAATAGTTTTGGGGAACCAATGGTCTAATCTACTTTTCTCCTTTTAACACATCAGAACCTAAGGCCAGAGAGAGGAACTGACTTGCTCCAGACCAAAAGTGAGTTGATGTCCAAGTCAAGACCATAACTCTAGCCTCCTGACTATGGGAATTTGTGCTGCTCTTCTAGGTCAGCTTTACCACAAAACTGGAGGGATCTGGTCAGCACACCTGAGAAGTTAGGGTGGAGATGGGTCAGAATGCTGGGCAAACCAAGACTGCACCTATTCAATGCTACAGGCACTGTGAGGAAGGGACCTAGTTTGAGAGAGAATGATGGGTTTCCTTCTGGTTGATTTTGTTTTAAGTGACTAAAAAATCAACCCCACCAAAAAGAAACAAATGTACTGGCTTACACAGTGTAAAGCCCATATGTAGGTTTGCTTTAGACATGACGAGATACGGAGGCTCCGCTCATCAAGGTTGGTTTTAACTATCTGATCTCTGTTGACTCTGTTCTCGAGCAGACTGTCCTCTCAGGGATCTGTCTGCACAGATTTCTGCACAGCAGAGAAGAGGGGGAAAGCAAAAGTCCCTTAGCTATAATCAAATTAAACGAAGTGCTGTAAGCCAGAGAGATGTGATAGATTTTTTTGACCCAGACCAAGGTCAAGGGCCCCTCTGAGTCATGGTACTGCACTCTGGAAGCACAAGGACTGGGTGTGGGAGAAAAAGTGGCCAAGATCAGGGCAAGAGAGCCAGGAGAAAGATGATTAACTGCTGAACGGCAAAAAGTACAGATGTTCCCAGGCCTGGGAACGATGGGGAACCTGATAACGGCCATGGGGAAGGCGACAGCTATAATCCAGTGGTGATATCAAGGTGTTGCTTATAATGCTGTGGTGACGTGGGAGGTGGTGTTCATAATGTCCACCTCTTGGGGTGTCTGCCCAGCCTTCAAACTCCACCGTCTCTGGGAATTGCCCTCCTCACATATAAAAGGGTAGGTCCTAGACTTCCCTGGTGGTCCAGTGGTTAAGAACTTGCCTGCCAATGTAGGGGACACAGGTACAATCCCTGGATCAAGAGGATCCTACATTTTGTGGAGCGACTAAGCTCACGTCACAACTACTGAGCCTGCGCTCTAGAAACTGGGATCCGCAACTACTGAGCCCGTGTGCTATAACTACTGAAGCTCACACACGTAAGGCCTGTGCTCAGCAACAAGAAGCCATTGCAATGAAAAACCCACACATGGCAACAAAGAATAAGCCCTTGCTCACCACGACTAGAGAAAGCCTGCTCAGCAACGGAGACCCAGCACAGCCAAAGTTAAATTAATACATATTTTTTAATAAAAATAAATAAATAAAAGCGTATGTTAACATCAGGGCTTCCCCAGTGGCTCAGCGGTAAAGAATCTGCCTACAATGAGGGAGCCACAGGAAACGTGGGTTCAATCCCTGGGGTCGGGAAGATCCCCTGGAGGAGGGCATGGGTACCCACTCCTGTATTCTTGCCTGGAGAATCCCATGGAGAGAGGACACTGGCGGGCTACACAGTCCATAGGGTCGCAAAGAGTTGGATAGGATTGAAGCGACTTAGCATTGCTCAGAATGTTAATATCAAGTATGTTCACTGTAATACCGGACCTCCATGACCATAGCTCAGTGCCACTGTTACAAGTGGTCAGAGTTGCTCCTGCCCATTAGGGGGTCCTTGATATCAAAAGTACCCCAAAAGTCATTTATTAAGGACCACATGGGCATCTGCCACTTGGGACCCAGTGCTCCGCGCTGCACAGAGTAAGGCAAAACCCTCAACATCTGCTCAGACCTAACTGCACTCAGCCCCAGGGAAATAAACGCACTTCACATCTCCTGCCTCTCCTCCAAACAAAAGACAGTTGCATCCCAGTGCCGGTAGGTTTGCACTGCTGCTGAAATTGCTGACAGCCACTGCTTGGAGTGTGGGGGAAGACTGGCGAAAGCCCTTAGGTAAGAGAAAATACAAATTAATTAGCTTGTCAAATCCTTCCTCTCAGAGCACATTAATGCACAGATTCGTGCGTAAGGGGGTATTGTTTCCGAGCGAGGGCTCAGCATCCATTTTCTTGCTTCACTTCGTGTTCCAGCGGGGAGCATGGTGTCTGCAACAGTAGCATATGATGGCTGAGGAACATTCTGCAATGTTAAACAATACATTTTGCACTTAAATTTGTAAATGCAGGCAAGACATCACATGCAAGAAGCCTGGTGCCAATTCTATACTGTTATGAATCTAGACATTGCTGTATGAGATGGTAACAATTGTGATGCAAGAGATAGGGATTTATATAATACCATTACAATAAATTGTAATATGTTCTATGCTAATAATAATTTATTATATACACACCATTTAAATGTTTGCACATGTTATGTAACATTCATAGCTCATCTCTAAATTTAAGTATTGTTTTAAGAATTTAATTTTTTTTAAAGATTTTTTTCAATTCTAATTGCTATTACCTCCGCACATCAAAGTTTCCCCAAATTGAAATTTTAAAAAACTAAAAAAAAAAAAAAGACTGAAGATTGTCTAATTAGGCATTACTATCGGTAGAATACAAATTATGTGAAATTTTAATTATTTAATTAAATTGATCATTTAATTGTGTTGTGTTATTGAGCAACACAATTGATCATTTTGCTGAAATCAAAGCAAGAAAAATAGGTTTTATGGAATGAAGATATAATAATATATGAATTATCACATCTTTGTTTTTTCACTCATCTAATATTGCTGCCCCTTTAACAAAACACCTGTACATCCTTAATGATAATTAGATACAGTCATCTTTGGTACTTTGCTGAGGTTCTCTGTATAAAAAAGCAAAACAAAACAAAACATTTTTCAGAGTGTCTTTATGAAGGTCTATTTGTCAAAGTAAGAGGACAGATCTATCACTGCTTTCTGGGAGAAGCCCCTGATTCCCTTCCACATGTTCCTCTATTTCCCTTAGTGGAGACTGGATGTTCCTGGTGCTCAGTCTAAAGGTGAAAACAGTGGTGGAAGGTGGAATGCTGGAGATGGGGGTAAGGATGATGACCAACGAGTAGTAGGTGAATAAGGCTGGAGCAGAATGCAGTCGGGGCCTCCCTCCTTCCAGTCCTGGCTCAGGGTCCTGAAGACGAAGTCCTGTCCAACCAACAGATAAGCGAAGTAGGCGGACAGGCGAGCAGGGAGGGCCGATTTGCCCGACCCGAGGGGTAGAATCGAGGCAGGCAAGGCGGCTCAGCCCGTCAGAGCCGGCTCCGGAGTCCCAACTCGACCCTCTGCAAGCCGCGTGACGCTAGGTGAGCCACTCGGCCCCTCTCCCTGCCTCGGCTTCCTCACTGACTTCACGCAGGGTTTTGTAAGGAGTAGGTGAGGTACCACTGAGAGTCAGACCCAGAGCCGAGAGCTTAGAACAGAGCAATCGCTCAGTTTGGCTTTTGTTCTTCCAACTCTAGGTTGTCAGTTCCTGACAGCAGATATCCGATTTTCTTCCCGTTTTTCATTGGCGACTTGTAGGTGCTCCGGGGGAAAAACGTTTAAGGACACCTCCCTAGGAGGGAGGGGGCGCGGGCGCCGAGCTATTGTTGCGGCCGAGATTCTTTCCGAAACGGAAAGCCCTGAATTAGGGGACCGCAGCTCTAATCTCTGTGGGGCTCGCCCGCTGCCGGCGGAGGCGGGGCGGGGGTGGGGGTAGGGGGCCCCTTCTGTGGGTGCTGGGGCGTCACAGACGCCAGCCTGAGCCCCGCCCTCTCTCCCTGAACCCTCCACGTTTGATCGAACCACATGCCCTGCTCTGAGCTCCCCACCTCTTCTCTGACCACCCCCCTTCTCTCACTGAGCCTGCCTTTGCTCCGTGTCACCATCGTCTCACAACCTCTCGTATCCCACCCCCAACAGAAATCCCCTCCAGACCCCAAATCGGTACACTTCCTCTTTGAAAGCTTTCCACCTCACCCCAGGGGCAGAGCAAATGCTGCACCCCCTCCCATGGCCCCTGCTTTGTTCATCTTCTGTTACATCAGGCTGCTCTGCCCAGGAGCTGTGATCAGTCCTTCACACCTCTGTTCACACCCCACCCCACCCCCCTGCAGCAGGCTGAGCTCCCAGAAAGCAAAAGCCAGGTCTGACCCATCTGCAGACCCCTGAGCAGAGGGCAGTGTTCAAAACGACTTGTTGAAAGTAGCTGAGAGTGAGGCTAAGGGATTAGGGAGAAAAAAAAAAAAAGAGAGATTTGGGCCAGAGGTGTCAGCTAGGTGTTGGAGGACAAGACCTAAGAGGTCAAGACTCCTGCCATTTACCAGCACCTGAGGCCCCAGGTGCTCTTCTCAGGCACCACTTCATGGCACACTGAAAGCTGGGTTTTTTTCCATTTACACAGAAGGGAACTCAGAGAGGTTAAGTTCTTGCTTCAGGCAACACAGCCAGTGAGGGATGGGCCAGGTTTAGAATCAAAGCACCGGTCACACATTTCTGCCCTGGGACAGTGTAGATCTGGGGCTTAAAGGTGGATCTGAAGGGTAACTCCTGATTCCCAGCACTCGCTGGAGCTGTGCCCCCACCCTCCCACCACCCTCTCCTGGAAGGAGCCAGTTCTGACTCAGGCCCATTCCCATCTATCCTCATCCTCGGGGTGATCCAGGAAGGAGCTCAGAGTCAGGAAGGAAACGTCCCTCAGATTTGGCCTCCCCCTCAACCAAGGCCCTGGCTCTGGGGCCGGAAGGAATCACTTTAGGGCTCTCCCAGGGGACCCACGACCAGAAAGAGAGGCGATCCGGTTCAAGTCAAGTGTGGCCAAAACACAGGCAGGGCAGGCACCTGGAGCCCCACCTCATGATGTCCACCCCCTACCTCTTAGAGGGCCGACTCTTTCAAGGGCTCTCCCACTCACAAACCCAATCCTGTCTGACCTTGACATCACGACTCTGCTCTCCAGGATCCTGACCTCCTGGGACAAACTACTCTCACCTCTCAGACTGGGAGCTCCTGAGAGCAGGCTCTTTGACCAAGCCACATCCAGACCCACGGGGGCAGGGCTGTGTCTCTTCTCGGACTGGGGGCTCCCGGGCCTAGGACTGTGTCTCCCCAACTCTTGACCACTTTCTAAGGGGAGGTGGGCTCACTTCCACTCACCCTCGTCAGATCGGGGCCACTCCAGGGCAGCGACCTGCATTGACTCAGAAGGCCCCTCTTTCTGTAACCTGGTGTCTGTCCAGAGCTGAGAAGGAGGCCCCTTGCCTACCCTTCTTCCCAACCTGGATGGTCCTTTAAGACCAAAAGGATGGGGGTTGTATAAGAGTCAGACACAACAGCCCCATCCTCCCCCTCCTTCACAGGCCAGGTTTCCTGCCATTGACAGTATCCCAGCTGGGCTCTGCCCGGCCTCATGCTTAACCCCTTCAGGGCCAGATCTCAGGGCTACTGGGCACCCCTACCTTCATCTGTAAAACCAGGAGAATGAAAGTCCCTATTTCATTGGGTGGTTTTAAGGATTAAATGTGTTAATCATTGTGTGAAGTGCTTAGAACAGTGCCTAGCATGTATCAGTCTCTTAATACACATTAACTAGGATTCCTCATTGTGTGAACTTGATAAATCGTTTCACCTGAGTCTCATTCTGTTCAGCAGTCCAATGGAGAAAACAATAATCGTACTTCTGAAACATAGTCCTGGGGATGAATTCTGATCATGTACATTAGAGCATTTTGTAGGGCGTTGTAACAACACAGTATGGATGAACAACAACAAAAAATACTGCCTTTAACTAGGTAATAAAATCCGTTACCAGGAGATGGGCCTTGTAGTTTTCAGACTTATTACCTTACTTGCCAGGCTGAGGGTGCAGTGGAAAGAGTGGATTTGGGGTTGGAATTAGGTACCCCCGATCCTGTTTCCTTGCCTATCAAGTGGGGTGGTCACCCCTGCTGGGTCTGCTGTTTAGGATCTTTGTGGAGGACAAAGGAGATCAGAGAGCAAAGGCATGACCATGCTTTGCAAACATTAAAAAGTGCTAGAAGGGAGGGAAAGAGATTTGTGAAAAGTGGGGAGGGGTGCAGGGACCCCTTGGCAGGGGCATTAGTCTTGGGGCTCTGGGTACTGCAGAGTTTTCCCAGTGGGGAGAGAGGAGGAGGTGCACTCCTGGAACCAGCATTGTGGGGGCAGGACTCCCCCCTTGAGAAGTGAGGTGTCAAATAATAAACTAGGCCAGCTCTAGAAGTCCCCGATGGGGGCAAAGAGGGAAAGAGGTCCTTTCCCCAGGCTTGGACCCATCCCTTCATTACCCTCTTCCCAGCCAATTCCATTTGCCATCAGAGGATCTTGGGCAGAGGCCCCTCCAGTGGGCTCCCTTGTGACCTTCCTGCCAAGACTTGTTGGGAGGGGCTCACCCTGAGTATTTGTGGCAGCCCTGTCCCCACTTTTAGGCTGCAGATTCCTGGCCTCACCCCTAGGGAGAGCAAGCTTGACACCTTTCACACAAGCAGGCCAGGGCAGATCTAAACCTGCTCCAGAGGGAAAAAGCATGGTGTACTAGAACCCTGCCCTGCCTTCCCATCTGAATGAAGAGCACCCACCAAGGCCCAGCAGAGCGGGCTGACCCCACGTGAATAACTTGTCCCCACCCCAGGCCTCTAGAGGAAGCTTGGGAACCAGAGACCTTGTTTGGGCTGGCTGTGCCCCAAGCTTACTGTGCCTCTATGCAAACCACTTAACCTGCCAGAGCCTGTGTGACCATTGGCTAAATAAAGGAGCTGGACGTGGTCCAAGGGTCCTCTACTGCTCTGAGATGGTGACCAGGAAGGAGTTAACAGAGGCCAGGCTCCAGGTCAGGAAGGCAAGGGTTAATCTGGGGGGTGGAGGCTCTCTTGGCTTTTCCTGTGGAGAGTGAGGTTTGGCTGCCACCAAAGTTACTTCCAGTCCCCGCTGTCCCTCCTGCCTTCAGTCTGGACCTGCCTGGGGACCCTGGCATTCAGCCTCTCCATGCAGAGGTGAGTGCATCCTGAGCCAGGAGCTGGGGTGGGAGGGCACCCAGGCACCCAAGGGCACGGAGGCTGGCACCAAGCCAGGGAGCACTGTCCCCCAGCTTGCATCTGTGTCCATAGTCGAAAGCTTGGGCAAAGTTTGTCAGCCCACCGACCCCAGTGCTGGGAAAGGTGGGCAGAGGGACAGAGGGCACAAGGATGTCTGCCAGGCTTCTAGGGAGGGAACGTCTGCGGTCGGGCACCAAGGAGCTCAGAAGGCCAGGAAGAGGCAGTGGACAGCAAACTATTTTGGTCCCTGTGTTTAGGAACTTTTTATAGCCTCCTGCTCAGGGCTGGGAAGAGGAGGGGACAGGAGGGTACCTATGAGGTCAGACAAGCAGAGATCCCTCCTGGGACCTTGGAATCGGACCTGTTGCCAAGTTGAGTCTTTGGGAGGCAGGAAGGAGGGCACTGCCAGGCTCTCCTTGCTGCCTGGGTTCCCAGTCACCAGCTACCTATGGGCTGACTTACTGGACACTAAGTGGGTGTATGTGTGTGCGTTTATACTCATGTAGCTGCCCTGGGGTGCGTGGGATTGGTGGAGTTTCTACTCCCCTCCCCCCATCCCTGGCAAGTTGTGTTCCTTTGTTGCCTCCAGCCCAAGGAGGTCTCCTCAGCCCCTAAAACTGCTTCGTCCCTCTCAGCTGAATGGAGGATGGGAGGAGCAGGGAAACAGAAGTGGGGTGGAGTGTGCTGGGCTGTGTGGGTGGCCCATTCTATTACTGCCAAGGGAACTGTCAGCGCTTGATTTACAATCCCTCCGGGCCCCTTTCCCCAGCAAAAAAGGAAGGTGGAGAAGAAGGGTCATGGGGGTCTCAGGGTGAGGGACCCGGAGGGCAGGTTTCTGGGAGTACAAGTTCCGGGGAAGAATTAGTGGAAGGAACTTTTTAGTGAAATCGCTTGGTGTTAAAGCCGCAAGAATAGAAGCAAAACCTAGAGGAAAGTTCTGATAGGCAAGTGAGGGATTCAAACTACAAAGCAAGAGACCTGTGTTCCAGTCCTGGGCCCAAACTCTCAGTGAGACCTGAACTAGCCCCTCCTCTCTGCGCCAGTTTTCTCTTCTGTGAAATGGAAGTGCAAGGGGCAAACAAAGTGATGTTTACAAGTTGGGCATTCTGGAATTCCCTTCGAAGGGGCACAGACTGAGTGGCAGATAGCTGGCTGAAGTGACGTGGTGACCATCTCCCTCTCTTTCCCTGATGGCCCTGCCGGGCCTGGGCAGGGCAGTTGGCTGCAATTACCGGAGGCTCCTACCCTGTGGTTATGTCCCTGACCTCTGTGCTTGGGGGCGGGATGGGTGGGTCCTGCTGGAACCAGCGGGTGGCTGGGAAGCCTCCTTGTCTTGGACTCAAAGTTGCTAGGTTGGGAAGAGGTATTTTTTCCGGTTGAGGCTACTTTCGGGAACCAGGCCGGGGAACAGCCCCATTTCCTTTTCCAAGGGTCCGGCTTGCTGATGCCTGCTTGGCATGGCCCTGTGGCCAGAATGGGGCACGCTCAAAAGGGCCTAGGTCTCTGGATGATCAGAAAGCCCCTGCCCATCGTCTCTGAGGGATCAGGGAAGGGATACCTGAGCCTCTGCCCCCTAGGCATGGCACCTGGCTGACTTGCATGGGGGAGGGGTGGCTGGCTGACCTTATTCCCAGGAATGCCTTCAGGAGAGTCATCTCCTACTCTCCCCCTGACCACTCCTCTTTCCCCAGCAGGTCCCAGGGAGCCCCAGCCAATTGCTCTCAGTTCCTTCACTATCTGCCTGCCTCCAGTGGCTTATGGATCACTGTCCTGCCCAGTTCTGCTAAAATGCTCCTGGCCTCTCCCTCCACCCCGTCCCGGGGACGGACCCCCAGCGCCGTGGAGAGGCTAGAGGCCGACAAAGCCAAGTATGTCAAGACGCACCAGGTGATCGCGCGACGCCAGGAGCCGGCTCTGCGTGGGGGTCCCGGGCCGCTCACCCCGCACCCTTGCAACGAGCTGGGGCCCCCTCCATCGCCCAGGACGCCCAGGCCCGCCCGCCGGGGCAGTGGCAGGCGACTGCCAAGGCCTGATTCCCTCATCTTCTACCGCCAGAAGCGGGACTGCAAGGCTTCGGTGAACAAAGAGAACGCCAAGGGCCAGGGGCTGGTGCGGCGCCTCTTCCTGGGCAGCCCCCGAGACGTCGCCTCGAGCAGCGCAGGCTCATCGGAGCGACCCGCGGCTCCCGGGGGTTGGGCCGCGCCCCAAGATGCCCCAGAAGCGGCGGGAAAGCGGGCATTGTGCCCCACGTGCTCGCTGCCCCTGTCGGAGAAGGAGCGCTTCTTCAACTACTGCGGCCTGGAGCGCGCGCTCGTGGAGGTGCTGGGGGCCGAGCGCTTCTCTCCGCAGAGCTGGGGCGCCGACGCCAACCCCCAGCCCGGAACGTCGCCACCGCCGGGCTCCGGAGACGCCAGCGACTGGACGTCCAGCGAGGGCGGCGCAGATCGCCGGGACGGTGCGGAGGGCGGCGGTTCAGAGGCGGCGGGCTCGGAGCGGGACGGGCGCCCCCAGGTGTCGGTGGTGGAGCGCAACGCGCGCGTCATCCAGTGGCTGTACGGCTGCCAGCGCGCCCGCGGGCCACCGCGCGAGTCCGAGGTGTGACCGCCGCCGCTCGGGGGCCGGCTCTCCTGGAGTTGGGGGTCCGGGGAAGGGCAAGGAGCGGGCGCGGGGCTGGACCCAGGCAAGGGCAGGGACTCCCTGCCTCACGCGTCGAGTGCTTTGGGGCAAGCCCTTCCCTCTGGATCGCGGCGTCCACTCATGAACCTTCGGAGCTTGGGACCAAACGGTCCCGAAGGCCCTTCCCAGCGCAGACTCAGGACGGGGAGGGAGCCGGCCTCGCGGCCCCTGTGGAGGCCGGGAGGCGAGTGAAGACTGGGGTGGGATATCAGAGAACCTGCTGAATAAAGTCAAAACGTTCTTTAACGGACTCGGAAGGTTGGATTACAGGGCAGACGCGCGAGGGTTTTGGAGTGTGGCTTCCAGACTGACTGTGTGACCCTGGGCCAGCTCTCCGCCTCTGGGAACCGCAACAACATCCTCTCGGTTGATCAAAGTATTTTTGAAATGGTCACAAAGCGCTTGGCAAAGTTGAGGAAGTGCTAAGTAAACGAAGCCTCTAGGACCACTACCGAATTAGTATAATACTAACAGTAACACTATTACGACAATCTCTGCCACTGACCGCCCCCCACCACAGGGGTGGGGTCCAAACTATTTCGGGGAATAGCGCCTTTGGGGAGGTTGGGGGAGAGGTCTGCTCCCAGAAATCTGGAGTTCACTAGTCCCTGAAGGCCCCCATTCCTGGAGCTTTGCTGCCCATTTTGGTTACTAGGTATGAAGGGCTGAAATGTGGTGGATCCAGAATCAGGATAATAAAGGACTTTTCAAACCAGGATTTTGCCAGTTTACAGCCTCACGTCATCACTGCCTTTCTTTCCCTTAAAACAAGGTCACCTGTTTTCCTCACACGTTCACACCTCCAAGTCTTTATTCACTTCCTCTTCCTTTTAGCTGGGTTACTTACTTTCCCCTTTCTTTCCACTCATCTAAGATTCCATATATGCATTCTCTTGCTCTCTCTCGGGAACTCCTGAATTTCCCAGCCGGTCTCATCTCCTCTGAGCTCCCAAGTACAGCCTGATTTTTGGGCCTCAACTTATCACCTTGTGTGGAACCCGCTGGTAGTCTGGGTTCTCTTGTTAGTCCCTGACCTTCCCCTAGTACAGGGACAAGGCCACAAGCAAAGTGTGTCGAATTAAAAGCGGCTGGAGAGGACGGCAAGACCTGTGCATACTGATAAGATGGTACCCCAAATCGAATACAATCTGTCCTGATACCAGGGATGTCCCTGGTCATTTTTCTACCTGTAGGTTTGTGGGCAGAAGGCGAGGACCACTCCAGCTGGACCCGGGCCTGAGGTTGCCCACCCCAAAGCAGCCTTCTCCGTCCGGACATAAAAGCACGCGGTCACCGGAGGTGTCAGGCCAGGTTTTTATCGCGGAAGGGGAGGAGCGGGAGCCCGGTTCGGCGAGCCGGCCGGCTAGTCGCCCTTGGGCGCCGCTTTCACCCTCATCTCGGCCAGTTTGTGGGTGAGGAAGCCCCACTTGAAACCGGCCACGGGATCGGCTTCGCGCGGCTCGGGGCGCTCGGCGGCCTCGTCCCCGGCTTCGGGGTCCGGCTCCGGGGTGGGCTCCGCTCCGCGCAGCATGGACGCGGCGGCCGCCTGCTGCTGCTGCCACCTGCTGGCGAACGCGTCCCAGAAGCCGGGTCCGCGCGCCTCAGCCGCAGCCTGCGGGGCGGGCTGCGCAGCCAGAGGGCTGCGGGAGAGAGGCGGGGTCAGGGGCTGGCCGGGAGGCCCCGGAGAGGCCAAAGGACAGGAGGCGGGGTCAGGGGACCTGTCGTGGAGCCAATGGGGCCCGGGCGAGGTTGAGGGCTGGGGAGGTGGAGGAGGGGAGACCCGGGAGACTGGGAGGAGGTCAGCGCATGGAGGCGAGAGGAGTACTCAGAGGCACTGGGATAGGGGTCAGGGCACTAGGTGAGGGTCTGGGCTTCCCTGGTGGCTCAGCTGGTAAAGAATCCACCCGCAATGCGGGAGACCAGGGTTCGATCCCTGAGTTGGGAAGATCCCCTGGAGAAGGGAACAGCTACCCATTCCAGTATTCTGGCCTGGAGAATTCCATGGACTGTATAGTCCAAGGGGTCGCAAAGAGTCGGACACGACTGAGCGACTTTCACTTTCACTGGGAAAAAGGGGTTGGGATCAGGATCCGTGGGGAGAGAGCCGGGCTCAGGGGCTCAGGGTAGGTACTCGGGGAGAGGGAGGAGACCAGAGGAGGGGAGATGGAGGCTTCGGGAAGGTGGGGACGAGCTCTGAGAGAGGAGAGGGCGGAAGGATAGGAGGTGATGGTGGCACCCGGTCGGGGTGGGGGAGGGGCACTGTCAGATTCTGGAGGCGGTCCTCCGGGAGCCCGGGGGAAAGGGACGGGGCGGGAACAGGGGTCTGGTTTCCTGGATGGAGGGAAAGAGGGTCCAGAAAAATGGGGGACGCTGGCGAGAGGACGGGTGCAGAGACCCCGAGGAAGGAGAAGGGCCTAGATCAAAGGCTTAGGGGAGAAGGAGACTAGGGAGGTAGCAAGGAGGTGTCGGGAAGGGCAATCAAGGAATGGTGATGAAGCTTGAGGTAGGGAGAGTCGATAGGCAGGAGAAAGAAAAGGAACCCTGGGGCAAGAGAGATGGGCGGGTCGGGGGAACCCTAAGTAAGAAAGGAATAGGAGGGATGTCAAAAGGGAAGTGTGACTGGGCTGGAGGAAAGGGCAGAAATGGAGTGTGTCCCAGAACAGAGCTAGGGGGGAGACCAGACCCTGGATCTGACCCTGTGGCCCCCAGCATCAGGGACCTGCTAAGACAGTGATTCCTAAACTATTACCCTCAAGTCCTCAGGTAGCTCACTGAAAATATAGATCCCCGGCCTCAGCCAACACCCACTGAATCAGAATCTTTGAAGGAAAGGTCTGGCAATCTGTGTCTGTCTCAAGTTCTCTGGGAGGATGAGGGTTTAGACCAATACTTAAGAACCACTGATCTGAACCACTCTCTGTTCCAAACACCTAAAACTTCTCTCCTGGTTTCCCTTATTCTAGGGAGGTGACCCCTCCCACATGGGTGGGGAGAGACGCGGAAATACCTTCTAGCATCTCAATCCCAACAGCTGGTAAATTCCTCCCGGGGTCTAATCTAATCTCCCAGATTGGCCTCTTTCCTGCTGAGAAAGAGAGAAACAGGAACAGCCAGGGGCTGGCCCTCCCCAGTCCTCCATGGTCAGAAAGACAAAGCAGAAGGAAAGGACATGGGAGAAGAGGGTCCGCAGGTCTGTTTCAGACGGCCTCCCCCGAAACACACACGTACTGGTCAGCACAGGGCTCCGGTGGCAGCAGCTTGTCCTCATCTTCTTTGTTAAACAGAGATGACATCGTCAGCCAACCTTTCACCCCGACTCCCTGAACCTGGGAGAGAGGGGCTGAGAGTCAAGGAGGGCCCCAGCACACCTCCCAGGACTCCACAGAGGCTTCTGCCCAGCTCCCCAGGGTTGGGGCGGAAAAAAGGAGAACTCACCCGGCGAGCCAGCTGTGACATGGGGTTGAAGGCCTCTTCAGTGGGTTCTGCCATCTCAGACTCCACTAACACTGGGTTCTCCCTCTGGGACACAAGACCCCCACCCAGTATGAGAGAGGCCCCAGAGGAATACGACCTCCCTTCCCTCCTGCCAGCCTGATGCACACAGACCAGGCTCTCCAAACCCCACAGAACAAGACACACCTAGCCCCCTGACACCCTCCAAAACTGCACACAGGTGTTTGTACCTCTATGCAAAACTACCTGTCATACACATTACCTGTAGAGTAGATCCTTGCAGACACCTTTGTGCTCACATACCTGCTCACCCACAGACACATTCATACACACTGCAAAACACATGGACAAAGGCTTGCACGCCAATGGAGACACACCTGTACATGAGTGTGCCTCCATATGGCTACAGCTCTTCACCTGTACATAAGATACATGTGCTGTGAGGCACTTACCCAAGGATGCTCAAACAGTTCACACCTGTGCTCTTCCACGACTGCAGACAGGTACACGGAGGCCCACTCAGCACACAAAACTTCTCCACCTATCCACAGACACTAAGACACATGTACACTCACACCAAACATGCACACCATACAAACATACCTGGGAATGCTTCCCTAGTCTTCTGCCCCAAAGGTGTGCACCTGAAAATGCCTATAGCCTGTTCACACCTGCACACACACACACCTTACCTGGGGATTCCACATAGACACCAATCCCTATACTGACCCACACACACTTCTACACAGGGTCAGCCCTGGACACCAACCTGTGTAGACATACATTTATTCACACTGACATACACACACCCTAGAACTAGTTCCTGCCTCTGCCATGTCTATTTGTGTGACTGCCATCCCTGGTGGCTCAGATGGTAAAGAATCCACCTGCAGTGCAGGAGACCTGGGTTCAATCCCTAGGTTGGGAAGATCCCCTGGAGAAGGGAACAGCTACCCACTCCAGTATTCTTGCCTGGAGAATTCCATGGACAGAGAGGCCTGGCAGGCTACAGTCCATAGGGTCACAAAGAGTCGGACACAACTGAGCAACTTTCACTTTGACTTTCCAGAGGTAAGACTCTTTCAAAAAACGTTTTTTTAATGTCAGAACAAACATGGTCCAAGTAATGGCTCTGATCTGCTGCTGCTACAGTGACCCTCAGGGTAACAAATGCTGCTTCCCCTGCCACCAGTCCCAGGGGCTCCCATCCTCTCAAAGCAAATCGTCCCACTTCTGCTCAGCTCTGCCCGTTAGAAACGTGTGTCACACTGAGTGTATCTGCGTGGGTGCTGCCCATGGGTCCTAAAAGGATCCCTTCCATGTGGCAGCCCTTGAGATCTTTGGAGACACTGACCACTCCTCAGGTGCCCGCCCCCCACCAAGTCATCCCTTCTTTGGTTTTCTGGAATGTCCTGACTTTCTGCCACTGCACCATGCCATTGGTCATCCCTGAATTGCCAGTTGCTTCCACACAAGTCAATGCCTCTCTCTCTCCCCTCCCCTCCTCAGAACTAGTCCCTTGTCCTTCTCTATACTTTTCACTCCTGCTGCCCATCTACCCATGCCCCATCCAGCAAGCAGGATGGTACCCACCTCCTCTGCCAGGCCCTCCTCAGATTCCCCACTCAGGGTCTGTAGCACTTTGGACTTGTAGGTTTTCCAGAAGGCCTGGCTCATGGCTGCATGGGAAACAGGCCTGGCACCCAGGCACGGGAAGCTGGTGGTTCAGGGGGCACCCAGTGGGTCTGGCTTCAGGAACCTGGTGAGTCTGAGAGCCTGTCCCAAGCATCAGGTGACCTCATTAAAGATGCACCAGCCTCCCCAGATGGCACAGTGCCCAGCAGGTGAACCCGATCCAAAAGAGTCTGTGGTGAGACCCAGCTTCTGCCACTTCAGTCCCTTATGTTGACCCATATTTGCAAGAATAATGAAAACATCATGAAGATATCTTTCTTCACAGAGGCCTCCTTCCTGGGCCTAGGAGTTCTTGAATTTGATTATTTGGAAAGGCTCCAGAAAAATTCTTTTCCATTGACGATTTCTATTTACAAAGTCTCTGGGCTTAGGACCCACAGTGGTGCCTCTGCGGTTGTAGCCATACCAGCCGTGCCCTCAACAGATATATAGGCCCTGCCCTATATCTGCACTCAGCCTGTATGGTCTGGAGTGGGAAGGCCCCAAGGCTCCCAGTGGGTGCCCTGGGCTTACATTTCACTGCTTTGGGCTGGAAACCGATTCCTCTCCCCAGGGATGCACGTGCTGGTCTCCCTGTTTCCTGGCAACAGGTTCCAAAGAGCTGGAGCCCCTGAATTATTGCTGAGTTCCTGTGGCCAACCTGGAAGGAAAAAGGCGCCCGGCTCCAATGCATGGGGAAAGGCTCTCTGGCCCTCTCCCCAGTCTGAGCACAGGCTATCTAGGCTGATCTCTCTCTTTGATGCCAGCCCATGCCTGAGAGTCCAGGGCTCAGAGCAAGGGGTCAAAGATGGGAGGTCCTTCTGTGAGAATCTCCTCTGCTTGAGAGGAGCTGACCCCCTTGAGTCTCTGACAGGACGCCTGAGCACTGTGATCTCTGGGAGGAATCACTGGGGAGGGGTTTCAAATGGTGAGGGCTTTCTCAAGGACCAGAGGTATCTCGGCGCCCTGTGGGAGCGGGAATCCCAAACGTCTTCACTCTTATTTATTCATTTATTCACGTCACAGACATTTTTCAGTGCCTCCCAGAGATGTAACATTATTCCCCCTCTCCCGTCAACCGCGGAATCTAAGATGGGGGAACCAGGAAGGAGTGACAGGGCCAGAGGACGGCGCTGAAGTTGGTTGGGCCAGGCTGGATGGGCTTGGCCAGGGGACCGGCCGAAATGCCCGCAGGGCTCACACCACCGAGCCCTCTCCAGAGACCGAAGAAGACGCTTGGTGAGGCCGGATGCCGAGCTCAGTCACTGACGTCGATGACCGCCTGGGGGCGCTCGAAGCGCGAGCCGCGCGAGTGACGTCATCAGAGGCGGTCCGGTGGAGCCCGACCCGTCCCGGAGCGTTATATGACGTCATCGAGCCGTCCGGAAGCGCCCCCACGTGTCCTCCCGCCTCGGTTCTGGGACCTCTGATCTTGCTGTCACCCACCATGGGTCGCTCCCGCCGGACGGGCGCGCACCGAGCGCACTCCTTGGCCCGTCAGATGAAGGCGAAGCGGCGGCGGCCGGACCTGGATGAGATTCACCGCGAGTTGCGGCCCCAGGTCGCCGCACGGCCCCGGCCAGACCCAGGAGCTGAACCCGATCCCGACCTGCCAGGGGGCGGCCTGCATCGCTGTCTGGCCTGCGCGTGAGTTCCGGCCAGGCCCAGGCCTGAGGAGGAGAAGGGTCCGCGGTACGGGCCGGAGGTGTGAGGTCCGGGCCCAGGGTGTGCAGGGTTTCCCTCTCTTGGGACCCGTGTGGGTCTGCCGGCCACCCATGCCTTCAAGCCCGGAGCCTAGCGTCAGCGAATGCGCCAGGGTCAGGGAAATAGGCCTACCTGGGAGGCATCACCTTCTAACTCTCCTCCCTACCCACCTCATCCCTACAGGAGGTACTTCATCGATTCTGCCAACCTGAAGACCCACTTCCGATCCAAAGATCACAAGAAGAGGTATGAAGGAGCAAGGAGAGGATTGATGGATGGGTTGCCGAGCAGACAGAGCTTGCGTCTGGTCAGCTTTCAATTCCTATTCTTTTTTCCCAGGCTGAAGCAGCTGAGTGTGGAGCCCTACAGTCAGGAAGAAGCGGAGAGGGCAGCGGGCATGGGTTCCTATATTCCTCCCCAGCGGCTGGCAGTGCCCACAGACGTATCCACTGAGGTCCCTGAGATGGATACATCTACATGACATGGCCTGAGGATGCAAGGCAGAGGAGCTGCCCATGGACAGTGGTACAGGGGCCAGGTTGGGAGAGACTGTGCCAATCTCTTTTGGTTTGGAGAGTGGACGGCCTCTTCCAGATACCCTCCCTTCCAATAAAGAAATGGATAAATAGGGCTTGCCTCTGACTCACTAACCTCCAGGCCACTCCTCCAAATTCAAGCCCTGTAAAGATTTCTCCACTAATCCTGTGTACAGGACCCAGGAGTTTACTCCCTGCTTGATTCAGCCTTAGGGCCTGCATCCTTGCCAACCCTGGGGTCCTGGCATCTGTGCTGAAGACCCCCTTTGGAGCCCAGGTGTGTGGGGGGTGATGGGTAGGATCAGGTTTATACTCTTGCTTACAATGAGGACAGGGAGTGACCCCCAGGAAAAGAACAAAGTAGGCTCCTGAGATTGTAGCCCCTGTGAATCCCGGGGCCGATGTGAGAGGCTGCCTGCTTCGTCATGGAGCCTGTGGCGGCCGCCGCTGCCCCACCATCTTCCAGACAGCATAGCAGGAGCCGCCCAGCCCGAGGACAGCCAGCACTGCAGCCACAATCCCCGCCAGCGGACTCCGGGGCTCTGCCTTCAGCTCCCCGGCTATCTGCATCTGGAGATGCACAGAGGGTCCACCTGAGGGGTCAGTTGAGACTACTGGGAAGGCGGGTGGGGTGGAAAGGAGATACAGCTGGGGAAAGGAGATATGGATGCCATCGCTGCCCCAGGGAGATTCCACCCTAATCCCTCTCGCTTCACTGCCCATCTGGGCCCTGGTTGTTCAGGCGGCCGGGAACGTGACAGCCTGGTAACTGGGTATCATCCCGGCCATGGTAAGGGGCGGACAAGGTCGGTGCTGGAAGCCATCAGTTGGGGTGCTTACCTGTAGCACTCGGAAGTAGCCAGGGGTCAGGCGTCGAAATCGCATGATGGGTGCCGCTTGTCTCCCAGGTGTCCTGTGGGGTGAAAGCCAGAATGAGGACCAGTGGCGTTCGTTCATGATACCAAGAGGCGGAAATCAGGGCATAGAGGTTCCTGACTCTCATGTGAGAGAGCCTTGCCCTCAGAGGATGCTCACCAGCTTCTGCCTTCCCAGGTCTGGCAAGGGGCGGGGCAGCTAGACCTTTAAATCTGTCCCTTCCCCCGCTGGCCCGCCCTGCCAGCTTTAGGAGCAGCTGTCAGGAGAGATCAGCATCAGGCCTGAGCAGCTCCTCCCCCTCCCACTGGGGAGTGCAGGCCAGGGAAGCAGGAGAGACCTTGCCTAGCAGTGTGGACAAGTCTCAGGCCTGAACCAGGTGTGGGAGGGCCTCCCCAGCCCTGGTCTTGGCCCTGTCCCTGCCTCAGGTAATTGGATGTCACCTGTCAGCTCTCAGCAGAGGAGGGGTTGGGTACCTTTAGCACCCCTTCCAAATAGGGGCAGGCCTTTCTCACTTGATTTCTCTTAGATCAACCACACCTACCTCGGGGGAAGGCACATTTCACCCCTTTCCCCAAGATGGAGTTCCTATAGGAACTTCCCTCCTCAGCTTGGAGACAATAATAAAAGATCTGCATCTACTGATTGAAAAAGCTGTTCGAGGTGTGCTAAGAAAAATAGTAGCTGATTGGGAATTTCCTGGTGGCCTAGTAGTTAGGATTCTAGGCTTTCACTGTTGTGTCTCGGGTTCGATACTTGATCTGAGAACTGAGATCCTGCAAGACCTACAAGTGTGGCCAAAGAAAAATAACTGACTGTGCTGGGCATTCTAAGCACTTTACATGTATGATTTCATTTGGTATTGATTATCTCATAAAAATGCAGAAAAGCATATTTGCTGAATAGCATGTAGAGTGCCTTGCATGTAGTATAGAGAGAAGGGAAGAACACCCAGAAAACTTCCCAGTGGCCCATTCTGGGCAACGGGATGGGAACCTGCTGGGGAAAGAACACACCCACCTTCCCTTTGGGCTTCTCTGGTGGCTCAGCCAGTAAAGAATCTGCCCACAATGCAGGAGACCCATGTTCGATTCCTGGGTTGGGAAGATTCCCCTGGAGGAGGAAATGACAACCCACTCCAGTATTCTTGCCTGGAGACTTGCCAGTATTCTTGCCACAGATAGAGGAGCCTGGCGAACTATAGTCCATGGCATCGAAGACTGAGCAACTAACACTTTCACTTTCCTTCCACTCAATGAGCTACTATTACCTTTGACATTTTTGCAGCAAATAAGTTCAAAGACCTTTTATAAACTCATAAAACTACCTTCAAAATAGAAGCTGCAGGACTTTCCTGGTGATACCATGGATAGGAATCCTCCTGACAATGCAGGAGACACAGGTTCGATCCCTGGTCCAGGAAAAGCCCACCTGCCATGGAACAACTAAGCCTTTGTGCCACAACTACTGAGCCCATGCCTAGAACCTGTGCTCCATGAGAGAAGCCGCTGCGGTGAGAAGCCTGTGCACTGCAACTCTATGTTAGACCCCATTCTCAGCAGCTAGAGAAAGTGTGTGCAGTGGACACCCAGTGCAACCAATAAATAAATTTATTTTTAAAATCCTGATTAAAAAATTGAAGAAAATAGAAGCTGCCATTTACCATGCCTCTGCTTCTCAGCCCTGCCGGGTCCTTCAGGTGGGGGTGGGGGCTGGGGGGCAGTAAAGGCACCAGCATGGCTGTTAGGCCCCCAGTCCTTTTTGGGGAGGCTCTGAGTACAAGTGGTGAGGTCTTGTTGGTTTCTCCCCTACAGGATTGTGAGTTCAGGGAGGTCAGGCTGGCTGGCGTCTCACCTCTAGCTCATGTGCCAGCTCAGGGTAGGTGTTTGATGAAATCAGGATGATGGAGATACATCTGTTTATTGGAGCATTACAGGGAAGCTAGGGTGGGAAGAGGGAAAAGCATTAAAGGAGGAGACAGCACAGAGGAGTGTTAGAGGGATACACAGAGTGCAGGGCAGGAGGACATGCGACCAAGGACAAAGCCAGAAACGTGAGGGCTGAGCTGCAAATCTGAGCCTGCTGGTTCACAAATGAGGGAGCAAGGCCTGTGGGGACCTGGCGAGCTGGCGTCCCCTTGAAGGAAGCAGCTGACAATCTGCACTCATGTTTGATGCCACGTGAGAAGGTGGAATGGGGTCAACAGAGCTGGCCAAGTTCCAGAGGACTCAATTTGTATGTGAAATTGTTAAATGATAATTAACACATACACATACCACATGGACATCCATGGGCCAAATTCAGACTTTGGATCTCTGACGATTCAGCTCCTGACAGGCTTTGGAGGCACTGGTAGAGAGTCCAAGTTAGGTGACACAGAGGGGGCCGCCCTCCCAGGCCCCTCCCCACAGAATTAAACCAATAATAACTCAGATCTACCTCATGTTCCAGATTTCAAATATTAAAAGACATCCTCAGAGCTAAGGTCTAATTCCCTCCCGCTCTTCTAGAGACTAAGAAACAGGTTCAGAGAGGTGTAAGAGGTGGACTCAGTCACATAGCAAGTGGAACTGATTTTTTTTAATTGACACATAGTTGATTTACAATGTGTTGATTTCAAGTGTACAGCAAAGCGATTTTGATAAATACAGAATATAAGAATATATATATTCAGACTCTTTTTTCCTTACAAGTTATTATAAAATATCAAGTTTAGTTTTCTGTGCTATATAGTAGGTCCTTGCTAGTTATCTGCTGTATACATAGCCACACATATGTTAATTCTAAACTCACGTGGAACTGATTCTGGCTGATTCCAAAGTCCTGGGTGTTCCCTGGCCTGGGATGATAATGATGATGATAACTGCACACACTTAGTATGTGTCCGACATTGTTCTAAAAGGAAAGCTCAACCTGAGCTTCTCATCCCATCAACTTGGATGGGAAAAAAATGCTATGTTTATTTCCACGACCTCTAACCAAAATTTATCATCTCCTTCTTTATGGGTTGAAGTATTAGCAGTATCTGTGGTTTTGTCACCAGTAGATGTCAACGATATATTGATATCAAATTGTAGTTATCACAAGTATCTCAAAACGTTACTTATGCTCATTAAAGATTTCAAAGTGCTGATAGTTATTAACCCACTGCTAAGTCACACTCTTTCAGACGCTCCTAAAACAGAGCTGCCATTGACTGTGGCCAGTAGAGGGTTAGTGGCCAAATGGTGAATCCACCTGCTCTTGCGTTAGTGACTCAGATTCTCAGTCTCTCACACGCCCTATCTGTAGTTGTTTGCTGACCAATAGGTGTGAGGAGGTGAGTCAGAGACCACCCCCACAATTCAGTGTTATTCATGCTGAGTAAAAATACACTGATACCACTAGAAAAGGAAAATTTAATTTGCCAGTCCTGTTATTGATACATATTAAATACATATTACTATATGTACTGATAAATACATATTACTATATCATAAATTTGTGGGTTTTAATATATTTTGATAGTAATTGTCCTCGCAATCTTCAGCATTTTGCTTTATGCTTTTAAAAGCAATGTTCTGAGAAAAGGTCTAGGGTTCCCACCAGACCGTCAAGAGTCCACAGTGCAAAAGAAAAGAGGGGGCTAGAAACTAGTTCTAAAGGTTTTAGAGCTATTAATTCAGGTACTCCGCACAGCCCTCTGAAGTAAGCGCTAATACCCATTCTACAGACAGGGAAATTGAGGCCCGGTGGGTCGGTTTAGGCCTTGTCACACAAGCTAAGAAGCTGCAGCGTTGGGGTTTGGATCCAGGCTGTGGCTTCCTAGCCTTCTGTGCCTCGCTGCTGTGATCACTGCTCACTTTTTGGTCCCTTGTTGAGAAGGCCGGAAGGTCAGGTCGCATCCTGCCATGAGACCAGTTTTGGGCGGGGATCCCAGGCCAGCCCCGAGGTCACCCGTGTCACACACCAGCGGCACCGCCCCCAGGTTTGGGATGCCTGAAGGGCGGGGCAGGAGATGGAGAGGCCAATGGCTGTGAGAGCGCCTCACCTGGCCTGCTTCGTGGGCCCAGGTATGCTAGTGGCTCCGCCCCCGGCCCAGCCCAGCCCCGCCCCAGGTCGGGGCTCCGGGAGCGGAAATTCCTGCGCGGGCGAGGCGGAGCGGGTGCCGTCCGAGAGGCCGAACTTGGCCATGGAGCCAGTGGAGACCTGGACCCCCAGGAAGGTGGCGGCTTGGCTGAGAGGTGGGTGGGGCCGGGGCAGTGCTGGGCCTGAGGGGCCCTGGGCCGGGGAGAGCGGAAGCAAAAAGGACCTGCCGAGTTTGTCAGTCGGTTAGTCAGTCCGCAAGTATTTACAGAGTGTCTGCCGTGAACCCGGCAGAAAGATGGTCGAGATGACTCCGGTGGGGTCCCCCGAGGACCTAGAAGGAGCCTGCCTTCCCCTCAATAGCCTAGGCAGTGGTCTGTAATGAAAACAAGGTGTCGCTCCAGCTGACCGCCCGCAGTGTATCTCATCTTCCTTCTGCCCCCGGGGCGCAGTGGGCTGTAATTCATCCCACTTTTCGGATGCTGAAAACTCTGCACTGAGGCAACAAGTGATTTGCCCAGGCTTTGGACTAGGGCCTGCTCGTGGTGTCTTTCCCCTACCCCCACCCTGAGGCTCCCAGTGAGAGCAGAAGCCCAGGCCCAACTGGAGGGGGTTGGCACAGGCCCTCCTGAGACCTGCAGGGAGGATGAGCCCAGATGGGTGGGAAAGGGCCCAGAGTGCCAGCGGACTCAGAGAAGTGTAGATGGTCTGCTGTGGAGCTGGGAGCTGGGAGGTGAGGACCACATTCCTCCCACAGGCAGAGCCAGAGTTGGAGGGGGGCAACTGGAGTCGTCTGGGGACAGACTCAGGGTGACCATCCCCTGGAGGAGCAGGGATTCAGGCCTGGAGTCAGTCTCCCAGATTGAATTCCAGGCCCAGCCCCTCTGCTCATCAGTTCTGTGACGACAAGTCTCCATTTCCCTATCCACAAAATGGGAAAGGCAGTTCTGATCTCTTGAGGTTGGACCAAATAAGACAATTGTGATGAGGGCCTGGCTCAGCGTCAGGGTCCGTTGGGAGGGAGACAACACAGTGCATTCACCGAGCATGGGAAGGGGAGTGCTTGAGGCCCATGGCTATGGAGTAAAAGCTCCTGAACTCCTAGTCAAGGGCTCCTGATGTCACACAGGGGATGGGGGAAGAGCTATTGGTCACACACACACACCGAGTAAAGGACTCTGGCTTGGAATGGCAGGGGTTCCTTCAAAGAGGGAGAAAGCTATTAACCTCTATGTATGTCTTTTCCCATCTGTAAAATGGGAATAACAATATCTGTACTTTCTAGATTTGGTGAAGATTAAATGTGTTAATGTGTATAAAGTCCTTAAATTTTTCCTAGCACATAGTATTTATTTTTGAGTGTCTGCCTTATGCCAGGCCTCGGCCGGAATTAGAGATGAACACTTGTTTTAAGGCCCAGTCCTTGCTCGTGTTCGAGTAGGAGAGGTTGGTACTCTGGTGCAGGAGTCTGTGGAGGCCCAAGGGGTAGTGAGTGCAGCAAGAGGCCTCAGCCCAGCCTGGGGAGCTGTGGAAGGCTTCCTGGAGGAAGTTAGATGACCAAGGACATGAGGGAGCTGGAAAAGCAATTCAGGCAGAAGGAAAGGCACCTTCGGGGACCGTGAAGCAAAAGCAAAGGAGCCTGCCGAGAGCTGCAGGGAGTTAGTGCTCTGGATCTAGAGTGTTGAGCTTGACGGGCTGTGCCAAGAGATGAGACTGGAGAGGCAAGGGATCGTACGGGGCCGGATCGTACGGGGCCTTGCAGATCATGGTAGAGAGCCTGGCAACACATAGTGTGGGGGCTGTTACTAACTGAACCAAGGGAGTTGGTCAAGTGGTTGACATGTGTCATGTCATTTAATAGACATGATTAGAAGTGACATGTTTTTATTTTCCCCATTTTTTTAGGTGGAAACAGGCACAGAGTAACTCAGTTACTTGCTCAGTTGCTATCACTCAGGTCTCCCTGACTTCAAAGCCACATCAATCATGACTTGCCCAAGCATCAGAACCCCGGCAGGATTTGTTAAAAAGCACATTGCCGGGCCCTGCCCCTGAGTTCACGCCACTCGGCTTGTAGGATCTTATTAATAGTTCCCAGACCAGGGATTAAACTCAGTCCACGGCAGTGAAAGCTCAGAATCCTAACCGTAGTCCCAAACTGACTGTACATTCTATCTGTACGTTCTATCCCCCAAACTGACTTATAAATAGAAGCTTATACCTTTGGACCACCTTCACCCATTTCCCCCACTCCCTACTTCCTTGCCTCTGGCAATCATCAGTCTGTTCCCTGTTTCTAAGAGTTTGCGTTTTTTGGATTCTGTATATGAGATAATACAGTGTTTGTCTTTCTCTGATTGATTTCACTTAGCATAATACCCTCAAGGTCTATCCATGTTGCAAATGGCACGATTTCCTTCTTCCTGGCTGAATATTTGTGCGTGTGTGCACGTGTGCGGGTGTGTGACATTTTCTTTACCCATTCATCTGTCAGTGGGCACTGAGGTTGTTTCCATGTCCTGCCTGTTTTTCTTTTTTATGGCCACACCACATGACTCATGGGATCTCAGTCCCCCGACTGGGATCGAACCCAGGCCATGGCAATGAGAGCACTGAATCCTAACCACTGGGCCACCAGGGAATTCCAAGAATTTGTATTTCGAACAAGTCCTCTGATGAGGCTGCTGCTGCTGCTGCTCTGGGGAACCATCCTTTGAGAACCACTGCCCTGTATGATCCTACTCAACTCAGTAGTAGCCTTAGCTGTGAAATGGGCAGGACAGAACACAGCCTTGGTCTCAGGGTTGGCATTAGGAGAAGGGCTCTTCCACTGACCGGAAAGACCTTGACAACCCCCTGGGTCCCCCGCACTAAGCCCTGCTCTCCCTCCAGGCCTGGACGATTCCCTGCAGGACTACGGCTTTGAGGACTGGGAGCTGCCTGGCAAGTACCTGCTGCAGCTTTGCCCCCGCAGCCTGGAGGCTCTAACCGTGTGGCCTCTGGGCCACCAGGAGATCATCCTGGAAGGGGTGGAACAGCTCCGGGCCCTGGTGAGTGAATGGCGGCCCAACTGGCTGCAGCTTCCGCCCACCCTGGGGATGCTGATGGGGGCTGGCCCCTGCCGGAGTAACCTGCCCCCTCTCTGCACAGAGCTCGGGGCTACAGTCAGAGAACCTGCAGAGCCTGACAGAGGGGCTGCTGGAGGGAACTCGGGCATTCCAGAGCTTGGTCCGAGGTCGCCTGGGGGGCTGTGTAGAGCCCCCTGCCGATGTCCTGGGCGTGGCTGTGCGGCTGGTACATGAGGCCCGTTCTCTCCTCTTCTGGCTCAACAGGTACCTCAGTCTCCTCCCAGGGTCTGAGTGACTGGTGAGGGGATCCTCTGCATTCATGGCCTCCTCCAGGGACCTGGGAGAGAAAACAAGAGCTTGGCTCTTGTTCAGATATGGTTCAGTTCAGTTCAGTTGCTCAGTCGTATCCGACTCGTTGTGACCCCATGAACTGCAGCACGCCAGGCCTTCCTGCCCATCACCAACTCCCAGAGTTTACCCAAACTCATGTCCATTGAGTCGGTGATGCCAGCCAACAATCTCATCCTCTGTCATCCCCTTCTCCTCCTGCCCTCAATCTTTCCCAGCTTCAGGGTCTTTTCCAATGAGTCAGCTCTTCGCATGAGGTAGCCAAAGTATTGGAGTTTCAGCTTCAACATCAGTCCTTCCAATGAACACCCAGGGCTGATCTCCTTTAGGATGGACTGGTTGGATCTCCCTGCAGTCCAAGGGACTCTCAAGAGTCTTTTCCAATACCACAGTTTTAAAGCATCAATTCTTCAGCGCTCAGCTTTCTTTATAGTCCAACTCTCACATCCATACGTGACTACTGGAAAAACCATAGCCTTGACTAGATGGACCTTTATTGGCAAAGTAATGTCTCTGCTTTTTAATACACTGTCTAGGTTGGTCATAGCTTTCCTTCCAAGGAGTAATATGGTGGGACTGGCCAAAAAAGGTTAATTGGTCTGTGTAAGGGGCTTCACATTGGTTTGTAATGGGGCTTCCCTGGTGGCTCAGATGGTAAAGCGTCTACCTTCTATGCAGGAGATCCAGGTTCGATCCCTGGGTTAGGAAGAGCCCCTGGAGAAGGAAATGGCAACCCACTCCAGTACTCTTGCCTGGAAAATTCCATGGATAGAGCAGCCTGGTAGGCTACAGTCTATGGGGTCGCAAAGAGTCGGACACAGTTGAGCGACTTCACTCACTTAAGGGCACTGGGTTCCCTGGGTTCCCACCCGACCTCCAGCTTGTAACCATGTCTCATCAGCAGCATTGCATAAGGAGCTGGTTACCCCCTTCACTGGCTGCTGCTTGTCCCAGAGGTCCTAGCTCTAATGTCACCTCCTCAGGGAAGCCTTTCCCCTTATATACTCTCAGAGCTTCCTGCGTATCACAGGAGTAGAAGTTAAATCTTTTTTTGAATTTGTGTTTATTTTTTGGCCGCACTGGGTCTTCCTTGCTGTGGGCAGGCTTTCTCTAGTTGTGGGATGCGGGGGCTGCTCTCTGGTTGTAGTACATGGGCTTCTCATTGCAAGGGCTTCTCTGGTTGCAGAGCCCAGGCTTTAGGGTACATAAGCTTCAATAGTTGTAGCTCACAGGCTCTAGAATTTCTGGGCTTCAGTAGTTGTGGCACAGGATTGTGGCATATGGGATCTTCTCAGTCCAGGGATCGAACCCATATCCTCTGCATCGGCAGGTAGATTCTTAACCCCTGGACCACCAGTGAAGTGAAGTGAAGTGAAAGTCGCTCAGTTGTGTCTGACTCTTTGCGACCCCCATGGACTATACAGTCCATGGAATTCTCCAGGCCAGAATACTGGAGTGGATAGCCTTTCCCTTCTCCAGAGGGTCTTCCCAACCCAGGGATTGAAACCAGGTCTCCTGCATTGCAGGCAGATTCTTTACCAGCTGAGCCACATGGAAAGCCCAAGAATACTAGAGTGGGTAGCCTATCCCTTCTCCAGCGGATCTTCCCGACCCAGGAGTTGAACCGGGGTCTCCAGCATTGCAGGCAGATTCTTTACCAACCGAGCTATGAGGGAAGCCCATAAATCATTATTGGACACCAGGGAAGTCCCTAATCATTATTGGTGTAATTATGTATTTAATATCTGTCTCTCCAGTGCCTAGATCCAAGCCCGGCCTTCATTAAATACTTGATAAATAAATCCTGTGCTAAAGTCTGTGCTAAAATAAATAAAGTCTGCACAGAATAAATCTGTGCTAAAGATGTATCGGTCATCTCCTTCACCCCAACCCAAAACTCATCAGGGCCTTAGATGCGTAGTCGGCTCAGGGTGGTTCAGGGGCCTGACTGTTAAGCTCAGTCCCCTAACCACTGCTCCATCCTCCCTTCTGCCAGGTACCTCTTCTCCCACTTAAATGACTTCTCATCCTGCCAGGCGATTGGGGAATTATGCGGGGAGCTGGGCCAGGCCTTGCAGGAGGTAGGAGATCCAAGGGCCAGGCTTGGCCAAGGCCATAGAGACCAAGTCAGGCTAGAGCTTTTTATAACTTGTGAATCAGCACAGGTTCAGGGGTGAGAGCAGGGAGAGGCCAGAGTAGGAAGAGAGGAGGCCCGGCCACTGGGTAGGGGGTGAGGGGGTGTGGGGGCTCCTAACTGGAAGGGGCAGCTCAGCAAGTTTGATCTCAGGAGGGTGTGGAGCAGGGGAGGGCATGTGTGGTGACCTCTGGGGGCCCGGCGTCAGGGAGATGGGACCTTGGGGCCAAAGTTCTGCGGCCATGTCGTTCCGGGAAGGGGCCGGGTATGGGACACGCTGGGAGGGACCTCAGGGAACTCCCCTGCCCTCAGGAGAAGGCAGGACACTCTGCTCAGGGCCGGCCCCCGCTCTCTCTCTGCTTCCAGGACTGTCCAGCGGCCGAGAAGGAAAGCAAAGTCCTGAGGATTGTGAGTCGGGGGCTAAGTGGGCCACAGGGATGGGGTGGGACGGGACTCAGGCTAGACATCCTGCCCTCCATCCGCCAGAGCAGCCATGTGGCCGGGATCTGCTGCAACATCCTGAGCTGCTGCCCGGAGGAGCTGCTGAAGCAGAAGGCTGTACTAGAGCGAGTGCCACTGGACGATCCTTCGGTGAGCCCTGACCTCTCACCTCTCACCTCTGGTCCCCTCAAGCAGCCTCGTGTGGGCTCGGAAATCTGATTCTAGGATCCCACAGAATCCTATCCTGTTATGGCTGGATGGACCTTTCTGTACAGATGTTAAAGGTTTAGAGGACCTCCCCTGGGGTCTCACCGTCATTCAGCCCCTTCTCCAGTCCAGAGGGGCTGCAGCAGGTGGGTGTTGGTGACACATGCCAGCCTCGGGACGCGGACCTGGCAGATTAGGGGAGAAGGCGAGAGGGCATGAACTTTTTTGCTTCAATCCTTGACCAGCTGGGAAAACCCCAGCCGTGCCCGGTCCCTGCTTAAGCCTTCGGGAGAGTTGCTGAGAATCTGAAAGCTCAGAAGTCAATAACCTGCTCCCCTCAGTCCTTAGGGGAAGAGGATGCAGGGCCCAGAGAGGTGCAGCAGCAAGCCCCAAGTCACACAGCATGTCAGGCAGTGCCAACTTGAGGCCAGCTCTCTCCTCCATTCCACCTGCCTATGAGTCCTGGTGCCCAGTGGGGGTCCTGCCCACTGGCCCTCTGGGCCCCCGACCCTCAGTGACCGCAGCCTTTGCCTTGCAGGGCCTGGAAATCCACACCACCAGCAACTCCCTGCACTTCGTGTCTCGAGTAGGCGCCCAGGTGAGAGCCCTCCAGCTTTCTCAGCCACCCAGCCCCATGGTCCTGTTTACCTGCCGGCCAAGCCCCGTGAGGGTGCACCCCTCTGAACCCCACCCTCCAACACCAGGTCCCTACCGACTCCCAGCTGCAGGTCCTGCCCGGAGACGAGATTGTCCAGGTCAATGAGCAGGTGGTGGTGAGTGAGGGGAAGGGCATGGTGGGAGGAAAGGGTTCCTGAGTAGAACCCAGGTTGGTGGGTGGAGAGGTTCCCTTCCTTCGGGAGACCAGGGTGGTGAGCTGCTTGCCGTGAGTTTAGCCAGCTCATGTGGGTCTGAGGGGCTCCAGGAGGCTTCCTGGAGGAGGGCGAGCAGAGGCTGAGTGTGAGGCTGAGAGAGTGATCTGAGGGGAGGGCTGTTGGGTTGCCCCAGAGGCTCCCGTCCAGGTGGGTGCAGCCCTGTGTCCCCGTCCCCTAGGTGGGCTGGCCCCACAAAAACGTGGTGAGGGAGCTGCTGCGGGAGCCGGACAGGGTCAGCTTAGTGCTGAAGAAGGTCCCAGTGCCGGAGACCCCACGACAGGTACCTGCCACCCTCCCCGTCCCCAACTGCTTTCAGACCCGGGTGTGGTGCCCAGCTCCATTGCCTGTTTCTCGTTGCTCCTTAGACCCCTCCTCAGCCCCTGGGCTCACCATGCCCAGTGAGCCCATCACCGGCTCCAGCCTCGGTGTCTCCCAGGTAACAGGCTCGGGCCCCGGGTGGGTCTTGGAGGGTGAGCCACGGCTCACTTTATCTCTCCCCCACCACTCCAGGACCCCGTCTGAAGACATCTTTGACTTCGACCTGTCTTCAAACCCAAGTCCTGGACCCAGCCCTCCTGCCTGGACAGGTAATATCAAAGCCCCATGTGTTAGCAGGTGTCCCAGACAAGGCATGTGAGGTGTCTGACTCTGACCCTGGGCTCTTACACCCCCCGCCTACCGCTGGGCCTGGGTCTGAGGCTCATGGAGCCTCTCTCTCTTCTCCCTCCCTGACAGACTCAACCTCCCTTGGCCCCAAGCCCCTGCCCAGCCCCCCTGCAACCCCAGCCACACACCCGGCAGAGGTAGCAGACACTCCGGAGCCCCCAGAACACCCTCATAGGGTAAGTTCAGGGGCTCAGCAGGGAGGGGTGGCTCTGGATGCAGACCCCTCTCTAATTGCCTGTGTTCCTTTCAGAGTCCTGTCCCTGGCTGCAGGAAATCAAAAGGTATGAAATGCACCTGACTGGGTAGGTTGGGGGGGTTTCCTCTGCTCTAAGGCAGTCTTAGAAGTCTTTACAAAGCTGGGCAAGACCACCCTCCCAGCACACACGTCGCACACTTCTCTCCCAGACACAGTTCTGTTTCTGGGCTCAGACAGACCTGTGCTCCCAAGCCTCTCACCAGCTCTGCGATTTCTGGGCAAATAGCTCGCCCTCTGATCTTCACCTTCCTCATCTCTTAAAATGAGAAGAGTCACCCCCCCGCCCAGAACTGACACTTGCTACAATCCAAGCGCAGAGCAGGGGTTTAGAAGCAACAGCTGGGGGTGCTCATGGGGGGCCAGGGAGCAGCTTTGGGGGTCTGGGGTGCCCCTCCAACCCCTCACTGACCCTTGTGCCATGCTGCCGCAGGCGTGGCGACGCGCCGGCGGGTGTCGTGTCGGGAGCTGGGCCCGCCCGACTGTGATGGCTGGCTCTTGCTCCGCAAGGTGCCCGGGGGCTTCATGGGCCCGCGCTGGCGCCGCTGCTGGTTCGTGCTCAAGGGACACACACTCTACTGGTACCGGCAGCCCCAGGTGAGACCCCACACATACACACAAGTGAGTCATCTCAGGGCCACGGCTCCTGTTCCTCCTCCACCGTCCAGGCCCATCAGTGGTCACCTATGGGCCTCAGCATTCCCATCTGTAAAATGGGAACACTCTTCGGAGAGAACTGAGGGGTGTGCAAAAGCAGTTTGGAAAAGGTATCACAGGCCATGTAGAATCACTGATTCTGCCCGCCTTTCCTTCCCCTTCTGTTAGTCTGTTCATCCAGTGATGGGTACTCAAGCAATTGTCTGCTCATTCCACTAATATTCAAGGTGCCTACTGTATACCCAGCTCTGGGCTGGGCCCTGGGACATGGGGGAGCACTGGACCTTTTCTGTTTCTCAGGCCACTGGGGACAGGGATGAATATACAGGGACAATATGGGAACATATAATGTGATGGAGGAAGAGCCCGGGGTGGGTGGGATCCACCTGAAGAGTGGCGAAGGCTTCCTGAGAAACTAGCGCCTGAAGGTTAGTTAGATGGAAAGGCAACAGAAGAGCAGGCAGGGAGAGGAGCATTCTGCAGAGCAGCTTCGTCTGTGTCTGATGGAGCAGATGCATGAGCGGGCTTTCTCTGGATAGCTTGCACCCCATTTCCAGGCACAGAGACACCCCTTGGTCACAACCCTACCCCAGCTTCCTGCCCTGAGCCCTGGGCATTGACAGATGAGCAGTTAGACGGCCCAGGAGATGCCCTCCCCGCCTCCACCCCTGCCCTTAGGAGCCTGCTTGGGCCTCAAGGGTGTTGGAGCTCCAAGCTGACCCTCACACTGTGATCCCCCAGGATGAGAAGGCCGAGGGCCTCATCAATGTCTCCAACTACAGTCTGGAAAGTGGACAAGATCAGAAGAAAAAATAGTTAAGTCCTGGGCTGTGACAGGCCAGGGGTGGGGAGAGAAAGGGAGAGGCAGGTGACAGGAGGGGCGGGGTGGGGGCAGCAGGTGGCTGGGATGCCCAGGCCAGCCTCTCTGGGTTTGGGATGGGCACCCCCAGGTGAGTGAGGCCCCTCTGCTCCCTGGCAGTGTGTTCCAGCTCACCCACAACGTGTACAAACCCTTCATCTTCGCAGCTGATACCCTGACGGATCTGAGCATGTGAGTGCCACTCTCTCACCCCTCCACAGCTTGCATGTGAGTGCTTGGGGCCTGGGCTCAGGAGCCTGGATTCAAATCCCAGCTCTCTGAGAGGGCTTGCTTAAGACAGTTCCTTCTCTAAGCCTCAGTTTCACCTTCTATAAAATGGACTAATAAGAATTCCTATCTCTCAGATTGGCTCTGACGATTAAGTTAGAAGATGATATAAGTGAAAGCCCCACCCAGCACTCTTGAGAGTCCCTTGGACTGCAAGGAGATCCAACCAGTCCATCCTAAAGGAAATCAGTCCTGAATATTCATTGGAAGGACTGATGTTGAAGCTGAAACTCCAATCCTTTGGCCACCTAATGTGAAGAACTGACTCATTTGAAAAGACCCTGATGCTGGGAAAGATTGAAGGCGGGAGGATAAGGGGATGACAGAGGATGAGATGGTTGGATGGCATCACCGACTCAAGGGACATGAGTTTGAGTAAACTCTGGGAGTTGGTGATGGGCAGGGAGACCTGGCAAGCTGCAGTCCATGGAGTCACAAAGAGTCAGACACCACTGAGCGACTGAACTGACTGACTGACTGACACCCAGCATAGTGCTGCTGCTGCTGCTAAGTCACTTCAGTCGTTTCCGACTGTGTGTGACCCCATCGACTACAGACTACCAGGCTCCTCCGTCCATGGGATTTTCCAGGCAAGAGTACTGGAGTGGGTTGTCATTGCCTTCTCCAGCCCAGCATACTGACTCAGTGGAATCTCTCTGAGACCCATTTGCCCCTCCACAGGTGGGTGCGTCATCTCATTACCTGCATTTCCAAGTACCAGTCTCCAGGCCGGGCCTCCCTGCCCCGAGAGGAAGGTGGGTGTCTCACAGGGCTGGATTCCATCGAATCTCACCTGAGCCTCTGCTTTCCTGGGGTGGGGGCTGGGAAGCCAGTTCCCCAAGCCCACCCCCTGGCTTACCCAACCCTGTGAAGCTTCAGTGGGTCCCCCCAACGGCTCCTGTCCACCCCAGACTGCTACAGCGAGACGGAAGCTGAAGATCCTGACGACGAGGCTGGATCCTGCTCAGCCTCAGTGAGTCGGGGGCTGGTGGAGGGGGCGTCGGGGTAAAGAGCAGGGCGTGAAGCTCAGACTGATAACCCTCCTTTCCTTCCACCCTGCCCACAGCCCAGCCAGGCCCAAGCTAGGAGTTTGCTCCATGGAGATCCATCACCTGCAGCCACCCCGCAGGGCAGCCCGCAGACCTCCTTCAGTCCGGGGACAGGTGAGGAGCAGAGCAGGGGGTGGGGGCTTAGTGGGGGCCCGGAGCTGAGACAGGGCTGGGGACAGGAGGGCGGGCACACCCTCACTCTGCTCGCCTCTCCCACAGACAGCAGCGAAGGGGCCCTCGAAGGAATGGTCCGGGGGCTGAGGCTGGGTGGAGTGTCCTTGCTGGGCAAGCAGCAGCCCCTCACTCAGGAGCAATGGCGAAGCTCTTTCATGCGGCGCAACCGAGACCCCCAGCTCAATGAGAGAGTGCACCGCGTGCGCGCACTGCAGAGCACGCTCAAGGTCAGCAGGGGGCGCACAGGGGGCTGGGAGCTGGGCCAGGTGTCTAAGATGTCTAGTCCTCTTGGGCTCGGCTGCGGACGGGTCGAGTTCTGGGTTCCTGGAACCAGGGTCTCGATTTTGAGGATGGGGGCTGGCGCTGGCTGGGATCTGGGCGCTGGGCCCGAGAGCTAGCTCTGGGCTTGGGCTCTGCCCCTTCTTGGGGTGATCCTGGCCCCTTAACCCCGACACCTCTTTCAGGCGAAGCTGCAGGAACTGCAGGCTCTGGAGGAAGTGCTGGGCGACCCCGAGCTCACCGGGGAGAAATTCCGCCGGTGGAAGGAGCAGAACCAGGAGCTCTACTCGGAGGGCCTGGGGGCCTGGGGAGGGGAGCAGGCCGAGGGCGGCCCCCAAGTCCTGAACTCTGACCCCAAGGAACAGTCTTCCCACCCGCCACCCTCTGACCCTGAGGAGCGCTCTCCTCCCTGCCCCCTGACCCCAGAGAGTGACCCCCGACCTCCTGACCTCTAACCTTGGCCAGTACCCTGAGTTCCCGACCTCTGGCCTTGAGGACCACCTCTGACACATCTAGGACAGAGCATCCTTGCATGCTGTTCCGAGTTGGAGGCAGTGCTTGTCGATGGTTCTGCCCCCAGCTGACCAACTCTGCTCCACCTTCCGCTATTTCTGCTCCTCTGCCTGCCCTGGAATGGGGTAAAGTGAAGTGAGCTTTGTGCCAAGGAAGGAGCGAGAGGCAGGGGTGCAAGAACTCTTTCTTACTCTGTGCTCTACCCGTGCCCCCTCCACCCCTCAGCACGTCTCCATTCCCCAAGCCAGTCTGAACAGTTGTTCTTCACTTGAACCAGTAGATACTTTTCAACTAAATAAAGTCAGTTTCTTTAACATGAATCTGTATTTGCCTTTGACTTCTGTGTTAGAATCTGGAATCTGCTTCTGGGAGGGGACAGGGATGAAAAGCTGTCACATGGGGGTGAATGCTCTTGGTAAGTAGCCCATTGCACAGCCCACCTGCGGGGTCTCTAGCTGAAGCCCCATCCCTACCAGGATGGTGGCGGCTTCTGCTTAACGGCCATCTCTCCCCAGCCCTTCAGAGACCTGATGGTGTTGTCCTGCCCCGTCTCCAGGGGGGAACAGGGGAGAAACAGAGACCAACCTTTTCCTCTACAGATGGGGAAACATACCTCCCATGGAAAGGTGGGCAGGAGGGCAGCCCTGGAGACTGGGGTGGTGGGATGGGGTAGCCGGTGGACAGGGATGCAGGATGAAGTCTGCTCGGAGGAGGACCCCAGAATGAAACACCTTTCTCTTCTCTTTCCTTAGCTGGGTCTCACCTCCAGCTCCTGGACACAGAGCAGGGACCTGCCCCTCTGTCTCCATCCAGGCTGCACAAGATACTTGACCTGCTCTCACCAGCCTCCGCCTTGTGACCTCCCCCGTGTGCTCGGCCTCCTCTGTGGCACACCCACGGGAGTCAGTGGGAGGAGCTTCTCTTGCTACAGGAGTTCCTTGGAATGCGACAGCTGGAGTGGGGGTCACAGAGGCCTCTGTGATATCACCACGAGGGGCGGGCAGGCTCGCTTGGAGTGACTTCTCTTTGAGGAGTGAGGGGGGAGACTGAGAAATATGGCAGATAACCAAAGGAGCTGGTGGCAGCAGTGGACCGACACCACATACATCAAACCTTTGAACCGCTTGGTAGGCGGCCCCTGCCTGGCTGTACTGCCCAAGCTGGGCATCCCCGGGGTGAGGTGGGGCATGAGAGGACTGCACTGGGTCTGGAGGGGCACGGGCTACCCTGATGGGCCCCCTCCTCACCCTTGCAGAGAGCTGCTCAAGAGCCCTACCGGCGAGAGGAGCAAGTGCTCATCAACCGCCGAGACATCACCAGCAGAAAGGTAAGGCTGAGGCTGGGCGTGCAGCCTGTCGGGGGCTTGCAGCCATCCTCACCCTCACGGTGACCCCTCTGCTGCGGTATCCATGGGGCCACAGGCCCTCAGGATAACTGCCCCTTCTGCTTCTAAACGTCCCAGTAGGGATCCCTGCAGTGACCTGCTCCCCAACCATGATATGTTAGTAACCTCCTGGCTGTGACCCTCACAGGAGCCCTCTATAATGAAAGCCACTCCCCAGCAGAGACCCCCAAAAGAGTCTCCCTTGCAATGACCCCAACAAAGACCACCTCCAAGAGTGGCCCACTTTTAGTGACTATTTAAGTAGTGACCTCTACGCTGATGCCCCTGATTCCATGATCCCCTCTCAGGCAACTTCTCCCCCCAAAAAGTGGCCCCCATGTGTTCCTATTCACTGAGAGCAAACTTGCAGGCAGAGGTCTCCTATGGTGACACCTGCCTGAAGGAAGGTCCCCCATCCTCTCCCAGGATGCCTGGGACATGCAGGAGTTCATCACGCGCATGTATGTCAAGCAGCTTCTCCGACACCCAGCCTCCAAGGTGCTGCTGGCCGTGCTGCTGGTGGTCAACGCCATCACCATTGCTCTCCGCACCAACTCCACGCTTGACCAGGTGGGACTCCAGCCTGACCCCTGATCTCACTCATCTCACAGGGGCCGAGGAAAGGCACCTCCCTCCTTGGGCCTCAGACTCCTCATCTTTTCATGACGGTTGGGTTGGATGCTTTTCAAGGGCCTTTCAGCACTGAGATCAAGGAAGACTTCGTGGTGGAGGGGCCCCAGCTTTGAGAAATGCATTGGATTTGCAGAGGAAGGACAGGAGAAAAATAGTGTGAGCAGAGGCAGGCCAATGGGTGTCTTGTGGGGAAGGGTATCCCATTTGAATCAATAATCACTGAGCGATAATCACTCTGCACCAGATACTGGGCTCTGTCCCAGGTATGAAGATGACAGACACGACAAACATGTTATTGCAAGTGCCTGGGTGTCAGAGAGTGTGTGGAGGCTTGAAGGAGGAGTTGGACCTAATCTTGGGGTCAGGAGGCTTCCTGGAGAAAGGGGCATGTAAGTGGAGAATAAAGAATGAGTAGCTGTTGGCCAGGCAGAAAGAGGTGGAGAAGAATGTTTTGGGCAGAAGAAACAGCATGGAAGTGAGTTCTGGTGAAGTCCACTATGACTTGAGTCTTACCCTTGAGGTTTTAATTTCTTACAAGGAGTCCACCACATAAGCAAATTGTCCTCTTGAAAGCCAGTGTTTTTAAAATGTTCCTATGTGGTGACTGGTAAGTTCAGAGAGGCTGTCAACAGCCAGATCACACAGCATCTTCAAGTTATATTAAGGAGGCTGTCTTTGGAAGTTCAGTTCAGTTGCTCAGTCGTGTCTGACTCTTTGCGACCCCATGAACTGCAAGCCAAGGTTTATTTGTTTATTTTTTACTTTTTTTTTAAATTGAAGTATTGTTGATTTACAGTGTTGTGTTAATTTCTGCTGTACAGCAGTGATTCAGTTATGTATGCATATATATATTCTTTTTTATATTCTTTTCCATTATGGTTTGTCATAGGATATTACTATAGTCCCCTGTGCTATACAGTAGGACCTTGATGTTTATCCAGGCAAGCCAGGGTTTAAAGTATGGCAATGTGAGAGTGACTGGCATCCAGGGAGCTGGTTGCCGAAGCTCAAGGAATGGATGAGGTTGCCTGGGAGAGTGTACCAAGTGAGAAGGGGACCAAGACAAAGCTCTCTGAGAAGAGCCTCTAAGTACAGGGCAGAAAATAGAAGAGGAGATGCAAAAGGGTAGTAAGGAGGAGCAGCCAGCGGAGTGAGAGGATCCCCGGGAGAGGATCCAAGGGAGCAAGCGCAGCATCAGATGTGGCTAGGACACGAGGCCAGAAAAGGACTCTGAAACACCCCTTGGATCTTGCCCTTGTGACCTTGACAGGAGCTAACTCTGATGTGATGGAGGCAGAAACCCACTTGCCAGGGTTTGCAGAAAGAGTGACTGGAGGGCAGATCAAAACTCATCAATGGATCATGAAAACAATTCAGAATTCAGGTAGCTTTTGATGTAGAATCAAACAAAATGAAAAAGAATGAAGTAGCAACTGTGGTGGGGAAGAGAGAGGGAGGGGAGGAGCCAGAGGGAGAGAAACCATTATGGAGTAAAATATATATTTCCTTGAGTCCAAGTCAAAAATGCTAAAAAAAGCCTGATAGAGGATATGTGGTGTGAAGCTCAGATCCTAGAGACCTGTGAATGCCAGACTGGTTTTGTACCTCACCCTGCAGGCCATAGTGAGTCTTGGAAGGTTTGTGGTTAAGAATGCAACTCTGATTTAACCACAGATGCTCATGACTTGGAGAAGGCAGGGCAACTGTTCAGGAAGCTCTCTCAATAAATAGAAAGGAGAGGCTAATGCCACCCGTGGCCAGTGGGGTAAAGCTGAAGGGAAAGATGAAGGGAAGGAAAAAGCCTTTCCTCGCTTTAGGTAGACACCTCTGGCCCATGTTGCCCTTTGGGAATTTGGAACAGGCTGGGAGCCCATAAACTTCAGCTCCCATCTGAACTTAAGCTCTACCCAGGGAGTTCCCTGATGGTCCAGTGGTTAAGACTCCACGCTTCCACTGCAGGGGCAATGGGTTCAGTCCCTGATCAGGGAAGTAAGACCCCACATGCTGTGCTGCATGGCACAGAGGAAAAGAAGAAACTCTGTCCAGCCTCACACTGGCTGGTGGATGGAGCTGGTGGCAAGGTGTGGGGAGCAGGAGGCGTGAAGCCCTGAGTCTGTGGGCCACAGAGGTAAAGAAAAGGGGGAGTCAGGTGACTTTTGTCTGGCAAAGTGGAGGCAGGGGGCTGGGGGCTGTTCATGTCACAAACAACAGCAGTGTCACAGCTTAACAGGAGATGGCATGAAAGTGAGTTGTTTTTAAACAGAATTCAGAATCATGGAGTCATCCATCCATCAATCCATTCACCCCAGGAACATGTCTTGGACCCATGAGTAGGGGGCTACTCAGGAGTTTGGTCAAGCCAAGCCTGGGGATTTGGGAGCTAGTGCAGCCAGAGTGGTGGAGACAACCAAAGAAGCAAGGATGGGACTTGGTGTCCTCCATCTCAAGGGCCAGGGCTTTTCCTCCCGATCCTGGAGTCTGTTCTGCCTTTCTCCACCTCCCTTTTCCTACTCTAGAGTTTATGGACAAAGGTTTGTAGTCAGACAACAATCTTTATCACTAACTGTTTGACCTTGGGCACTTCTCTGTTTCCTCAAGTGCAAGATGGGAATAAAACCTACTTTGCAGGATGATGGTTATGGTAACATGAAATAAGTTTGTGGTCTTAAGAATGGTGCCTGGCATGTATGTGCAAGGGTTACTCTAAAGGGCGCTACAAAGATGCTGAGGCTGAATAGCAATAAGAATCTGGGCCTCCCCTTCCCTACTGACATCCTCTGTCCCTGGTCTTGCCAAGGCCCCACTCCGCTGACCTTTCTGCCCTTCTTTTTCTTTGTCTTCCATGTAGAAACACTATGAGTTGTTCTCTACCATAGATGACATTGTGCTGACCACCCTTATCTGTGAACTTCTTCTCGGCTGGTTAAATGGTTTCTGGATTTTCTGGAAGGTGAGATCCTGGGCCCTCCCTGCCATCACCTCTACTCCTCCTTAGGGTTGGCATCCCATCCTGTCCCCACCACTGTACACCTGGCTCTGAAACCTGAGGAGTGTGTGTGTGTGTGTGTGTGTGTGTGCATGTGTATGTTCATCCGCATGCATGAAGAAAGAAAGACCGACTTCTGAGACGTCTGTGATGTGGCAGAAAGTAATTTGTACTGGAAGTGCAGCCTTCCTGGGTCCCCGTTCCTGATCCAGCTTTCCCTAGTTCTGTGCTCTTGGGAAAACCTTGATTTCCTTATCAGAGAAATGCAATTGAGAGTGTCCACCTTAATTTACCCCTGGGTTAGAAAGATCCCCTAGAGAAGGGCATGGCCACCCACTCCAGGATTCTTGCCTGAAAAATCCCATGGACAGAGGAGCCTGGTAGGCTACAGTCCGTAGCGTTGCAGAGTCAGACACAACTGCAGTAACTTAGCGCACACACACACCCCTTAATTTACAGGGTTCAAGAGCAGAGGGGTCAGCAGAGATTTTCTGTAAAGAGTGTTGACCTTAAAGATAATTAAGTCAATTATTTTACCAGCAAAACAAAAGGGGGGAGGTTTATTTGGGAATAGAAGAGGATTTGCAATTCAGGACTAGCAAGCTATAGCAAAAGCCACAGCAAGTCCAAAAATGGAGAGAAACGTTATTTTATGGAGAAAAAGGAGGCAGTTAGGAGAGGCTGATTTGAACAAAAACCTGCTGGAGAAAAGTGAGAGTTGCAGGGTGAAATGGTCTTATTAGCTGAGTTGCTGGAATATTAGATTTCTTGCAGGAGATGCTATGTATCTCTTTTCCTGTGGGGCCTATAATTGATGATTCTTTCCCAGTTGGTGATTATTCTGAGTCTGTAATTGATAATTCGTGTAATCGACTAGTAATCTAGTGGTACTGCATGAGAGCGCCCCCTTTTGGCCATCCAATTGCATTGCAGGGAGGTTTCCCTATAATTTTCTCAAAAGTAAAGTTGCTCTCAAAAGTGAAGTGTCCAACTCTTTGCGACCCCATGGACTGTAGCCTACCACGCTCCTCCATCCATGGGATTTTCCAGGCAAGAGTACTGGAGTGGATTGCCATTTCCTTCTCCAGAGGACCTTCCCAACTCAGGGATCGAACCGGGGTCTCCTGCATTGTAGGCAGAGGCTTTACCGTCTGAGCCACGAGATAAGAATAAGCTAATTTTCTCAAGGACCAGGTAAATATTCTTTTTGTGGGCCATATAGTCTCTGTTGCAAACACTCATCTCTGCTGTAAAAGCACAAAGCAGCCATAGACAGTATATAGACAAATGAGCATGGCTATGTTCCAGATAAATTTTATTTGTGTATACTGACCGTTGAACTTTAAATTTTACATGTCACGAAATGTTATTTTCCTTTTGCTTTCCTCCAAACCATTTAAAAATATAAAAATCATTCTAAGCCCATGGGTCTTAAAAAAAAGACTGCTGGTCAGATTTGGCCTTGAGCTATAGTTTGCCGACTCCTATTTGGGAGAGTATCAAAAAGATATCTGGGTAGGAACAGATCTTAACATTATATAAAATGAAACAAAGACTCAAATTGTTTGTTTAAATAGGACTTCTAGAGTTAAAGGATTTCTGGAGTCAAGAGATTTATCTGTCTTTGGGCATGTGCAAGAAGAGGCTTTAAAAAAATTACCCATCAAATCTTTATACCTTCTTAAAAAGGAAGCATCATTTAAATACCATTATCAGGACAACCAATTAGAATTATAAGCTTTCCAGGGCTTAGAAGTGTCACTTCATAAAGCACAGAATATAGAACCTAGAACAATATTTCTAAAGTATGGATGTCTTAAAGCCTGCTTTGTGAGAACAACACTTGGGAGGATGTTTATTAACAGAAAATAGAATAGGATGGTGCATATTTATTTGTGTCCATGGTGGAGGGGAGAATCAGTTCAGTTCAGTTCAATCGCTCAGTCGTGTCCAACTCTTTGCGACCCCATGAATCGCAGCACACCAGGCCTCCCTGTCCATCACCATCTCCCGGAGTTCACTCAGATTCACGTCTGTCGAGTTAGTGATGCCATCCAGCTATCTCATCCTCGGTCATCCCCTTCTCCTCCTGCCCCCAATCCCTCCCAGCATCAAAGTCTTTTCCAATGAGTCAACTCTTCACATGAGGTGGCCAAAGTACTGGAGTTTCAGCTTTAGCATCATTCCTTCCAAGGAAATCCCAGGGTTGATCTCCTTCAGAATGGACTGGTTGGATCTCCTTGCAGTCCAAGGGACTCTCGTCTTCTCCAACACCACAGTTCAAAAGCATCAATTCTTTGGTGCTCAGCCTTCTTCACAGTCCAACTCTCACATCCATACATGACCACTGGAAAAACCATAGCCTTGACTAGACGGACCTTAGTCAGCAAAGTAATGTCTCTGCTTTTGAATATGCTATCTAGGTTGGTCATAACTTTTCTTCCAAGGAGTAAGTGTCTTTTAATTTCATAGCTGCAGTCACCATCTGCAGTGATTTTGGAGCCCCCCAAAATAAAGTCTGACACTGTTTCCACTGTTTCCCCATCTATTTCCCATGGAGTGATGGGACCAGATGCCATGATCTTCGTTTTCTGAATGTTGAGCTTTAAGCCAACTTTTTCACTCTCCTCTTTCACTTTCATCAAGAGGCTTTTTAGTTCCTCTTCACCTTCTGCCATAAGGGTGGTATCATCTGCATATCTGAGGTTATTGATATTTCTCCCGGCAATCTTGATTCCAGCTTGTGTTTCTTCCAGCCCAGTGTTTCTCATGATGTACTCTGCATAGAAGTTAAATAAGCAGGATGACAATATACAGCCTTGACGTACTCCTTTTCCTGTTTGGAACCAGTCTGTTGTTCCATGTCCAGTTCTAACTGTTGCTTCCTGACCTGCATACAAATTTCTCAAGAGACAGGTCAGGTGGTCTGGTATTCCCATCTCTTTCAGAATTTTCCAGTTTATTGTGATCCACACAGTCAAAGGCTTTGGCATAGTCAATAAAGCAGAAATAGATGTTTTTCTGGAACTCTCTTGCTTTTTCCATGATCCAGCGGATGTTGGCAATTTGATCTCCGGTTCCTCTGTCTTTTCTAAAACCAGCTTGAGGGGAGAATAGGTACCATGATTTTATGAATATTTCAATGTACCACTCTTCAGGATACAGGCAGATATTTGTTCCCTAAGAGAGAGCATTTCTTATGTGAAAGTAGTCCTGAGATTTCTTTTGTTGCCCATAGAAATTGTTCAGAGGCTAGATAAATTCAGGCAGGGCTTTGATGGGGCCTCTGCAGGAGCAGTGGGTGTTAGTTAAAAGACCAGGACACCAAAAGAGTGTCTAACAGGCTTTTTAATGGCGAAGCGCTCCCGGGCGGGTTCCTGGACCCAAAAGAGGCAGGTAAAGGAAGTCCGCGCCCCTGACTGTGTTGGGGATGGTTTTTATATGGTCAGGCTAGATGGACGGGGGTTTGGATAGGTCGCCAGGCTGACGCGTCGCAGGCTGACCGGTCCTTCTTTGTGGCTGGGGTGGGGTGGCTTTAGCTGGTGAAGTGTGCTGTCATTGGTCCCCAGGATCTGGGAGGCTCCTTCCGTTAGGGACACCCCCCGGGCCCCCCAGCCCCACCGGCCACCCCCCCACCCCCCCCCCACCGCCGTCGGGAAGGAGAGGAGGGGTGGCCCATCATGGCCCCCGTGTCCGGCCTTGGAGTGGGGAGTGAGAACAAGTAACAGTTTCCTTTGCTCATCTCTCCCTGATTCCTTGTATGAGGTGAGGGTAGTGGTGTGACCAGGGGTCAGACTGGAGGTGGTTGGGGTGGTTTGCCTGCCCTTTTGGTGGTGGTGTGTGCAGGAGGCAGGTGCAAGTACTGCTTTTGACCCCTTGCGTTTGCTCTCAACCCCCTGCTTTTGCTCCATGCTCTTCAGAAGCGGCATTTGGGCTGTTGTGGTCTTTTTGTATCTCGTTGTCCGTAATTTGCCCCAACTGCTCTTGCAGGCAGTTATTTTTAGTCTCTTACAGTTTGTTTGTATTTTCTTGCTTGAGGAAGTTTGTCCAGGTGCAAGCATTGCAGCAAAGGGTCCCAGGTTCCAGCCTGTCTCATTTGCAGCAGCAGTTAGGAGGGCCTGCACTTCCAAGGCTAAACTCTAGCGTTTCATTAGCACAAGAGAATGGGAGCAAATTTTGTGTTCCTCCCAGCCACTCTGCATATCTCCTCAAGGACAAGATTTCTTAGCCTTGGCACTGTTGACATAATTGGCCCAGATAATTCTTCATTGGGAGGGGACTGTACTGTGCATTGTAGAATGTTTAGCAGCATTCTTGGCCTCTACTCATTAGATGCCATAAACATCTTCCTAGCTGTGACAATCAAGGGTATCTCCAGACAGTGCCAAATGTCCTCTGGAAGGCAAAACCGCCCTCCAGAACTAATGGCTGAAAATGAATGTCCCAAGCCCTAACCCTTATCTGGGGCCAGCCTCCCAGTGCCAAAAGCCAGGGCTTGTCAGAGACGCTCTGCTGTCTTCTTCCCCACCCGCAGGCCCCTCTCCTGATCCCAGTGTACAAGGACTACTCCGCCCTGAATGGGTGGATGGAAAGGGAGAAGGCAGGGGAGGGAGGAAAATCTGCAAGTCAACATCTCAAATATTACCCAGCCTCATGGGGATCCCCAAAGTTTTGCCCCCAATGCCCCATTTTCTACAGTGCTCATGTGGCTCCTGGCTCCTTCTTACCTCCCCACTCTATTAATTATTATTTTACCACCTAAGAGTTTCTCAATTTTCTTGCCACCTCTGCAGCTCTGGTAACCCCATTCTAGTTCCTGTCTTGTCTTCTCTCACCAGGGTGTTGCTATGGCTTCCAAGACACTGGCTTCCAGTGTACCCCACCTGCCATCAAAATAGTTTCCCCAAAGCCCAAGACAGAGTACCCTTAAACATTCCAGTGGCTCCCAGTTGTTTATAGGATCAGGCCTAAATGCCTCATTGTGATACCGACCAGGGTTCTCGGCCTTCTCCAATCAACAGAAACTGACTAGAGGCCAGACAAGAGATTCAGGCAAGGCTTTTTAGGGCCCCTGCTGCAGTAGAGGGGAAGGAGAACAAGTAACAGATTGTTTTGTTCCCTTAATCCCTGACCTATGAGGCAAGGTTGTTCCTTTACATGGGGTGGGGGTAGGGGTGTGTCTGGAATCAGACTGGAGGGGTGTCTTAGGTGATTTGCCCATCCCTTAGGTAGTGTTGTGTGCAGGGGGCATGTGCTGCTGCTAAGTCACTTCAGTCGTGTCCGACTCTGTGTGACCCCATAGACAGCAGCCCACCAGGCTCCCCTGTCCCTGGAATTCTCCAGGCAAGAACACTGGAGTGGGTTGCCATTTCCTTCTCCAATGCATGAAAGTGAAGTTACTCAGTCATTACTCTTAGCGACCCCATGGACTGCAGCCTACCAGGTTCCTCCGCCCATGGGATTTCCCAGGCGAGAGTACTGGAGTGGGGTGCCACTGCCTTCTCCGGGGCGCATGGGCAACACCCTGATTTTGTTCCCAACATCCTGTTTTTGCTCCTGGCTGTTTAGAAGTGGCAGTTGAATTTTTTTGGTCTTTTTGTATCTTTTATCCCGAATTTGTCCCATCTGCACATGCACTTAGTTATTTTTAGTCCCATACAGTTTCTTTGTATTTTGTTGCTCCAGTAGAGGTATGTCCAGGGGCAAGCAGTACAGCTCTGCAGCAGAGTGCTAGGTCCCAGCCTGTCTCAACTGTGCTTAAGGCTTTCCATGAAATGGCTTCTGTCTGCTTTTGCAGCCTTATCACTCCTCACCTCACCCTTGCGTGTTCCAGCTACATCAAGCTGCTTGTAGTGACATTCCTAAAGACACACTTAAACGTGTGCACACACACACATACATATATATACAGACACTGCTGTTGCTCACTTTCATGCCTTTGTCCATGCTGACATCTAGTATGAAAGCTCCATACCACTTACTCACTTGCTTTTCTCCTACCAACAGTTTAAGACTCATTCAGATGTCTTCTCTTCCAGGAAGTCTTCCTGTTTCTCCTAAGCTAGGTTAGTTGTTGCCCTGTCTCCCTAACACTGTGTACTCACCTCTCAGTTCAGTTCAGTTCAGTCACTCAGTCGTGTCCGACTCTTTGTCCGACTCTTTGTGACCCCATGAACTGCAGCACACCAGGCCTCCCTGTCCATTACCAACTCCTGGAGTCTCTCACCAGGAGTTAAAATGTACTGTCTGACCACCTCCCTCAAAATAGCCTATGAGCTCAGCAGGGCAGAAATCCTGTATCTTCAGGATCTGATTTGAGGTGTGGCATAGAGTTCAGTTCAGTTCAGTTGCTCAGTCGTGTCCAACTCTTTGCGACCCAATGAATCGCAGCACGCCAGGCCTCCCTGTCCACCATCTCCCGGAGTTCACTCAGACTCACGTTCATCGAGTCCGATGCCATCCAGCCATCTCATCCTCTGTCGTCCCCTTTTCCTCCTGCCCCCAATCCCTCCCAGCATCAGAGTCTTTTTCCAATGAGTCAACTCTTCGCATGAGGTGGCCAAAGTACTGGAGTTTCAGCTTTAGCATCATTCCTTCCAAAGAAATCCCAGGGCTGATCTCCTTCAGAATGGACTGGCATAGAGTAGGAGCTTAATATTGAATGGATACAGGGATGGATCTGTAGACACGCAGCCTTGTGTCTCCTGGTGTATGTTTAGGCACCAACACTCTGAATGCGACATACCAGGAAGTCTTGTGTTTACTGGATTGCCCAATAAACTTAAGAACTTTTTTCCCATTAAAGTAATTTTTTCAGAATAAAGTAGTTTTCTCTTTGGAACTTCCCTGGTGGTCCAGTGGCTAAGACTCCATGCTCCCAATGCAGGAAACCCAGGTTCAATCCCTGGTCAGGAAACTAGATCCCACATACTGGAATGAAGACCTGTTGCAGCCAAATATTTTTTCAAAAAGGAAAAAAAATAATTTTCATTTTGAATATTTAATGCAGCTACATATTGGGCAAAACTGTACTGAAAGGAGCATACAAAATTCTTGTTTCTACTCTGTCCCTTCATCCCTGTTCCCTTCCCCCACCCTCTTCAGATAATCTTTGTTATTTATAATCTCTTGTTTATCCTCCTAGTGTTTATTTTGCAATCATAAGCAAATATGTATATATTTTTAGTCCTCCCTTTCCGTACAGTAACATAGTATAAATGCTGCTGTATGGGAGACCTTTCTCATTGTTCTGTACTCCATTGAATGAACGTGTACTTGAGCCAGCCAGTGTTCTATTATAATCCTGGACACTTTAGTTATTTTCAGCCTTCTACAAAGGTCATTTTGTAGTTGTACCAGAGTTTGTGTGGGATGGATTTCTAGAATTGGGATCACTGGTCAAAGGAAAATGCAGGCTGTTTATTAGAGAAAAATTCCCTCGTAGCGGTTGTGCTTGAATTTGTCATACATGTGAGCTTTCTTCCTCCGTCCGTACTCTAAAGGAGTTTGTGCCACGTTGGACGTGGAGCTTGCCAACTGTGCCTTTCTTCTACGGTAAGAGTTAGTTCACCTCTGAAGTGGCTCTTGAAGCCCTGTTCCTTAGTGTTTTCATTTATTTTTGTTTTATTAACTGTAGTGTGTGTCCCACAAAGCTGGAGCCTCCAAACGCTCTCAGGTCACCTAACTGCAGGGCAAGGCCTTTGTCAACAGCACACCAGCCAAGGTGGGCGCTCAGCTTAGGACCTGGTGTATACGAGGGACTCGATTGTGTGTTCAGACACTGCACTTGGCGGTGGACACGTGTATGAGACAGCAAGTGCGTGGGTGTTTGGTGGCATGCATGGGGGGCGACAGCAGGACCGCAGTGGGTGGCACGTGACTGGCCCTGTTCCGAGAGCACTGGGAGTCCCCCATCCTGAGGCTGTGGGGAGGGCAGACCCAGGATGAACCCATGGGCTGGGCCTGACAGACCCTGCTGGGGCTGGCCCACCCCCCCCCAGGACGGCTGGAACATCCTCAACTTCCTTATCATCTTTATCTTGCTCCTGGGGTTTTTCGTTAATGAACTCAGTGCCGTGGCTATCACCTACACCCTCAGGTAAGCTGGGGACTCGGAGCGAAGAAGGGACCCGTCTGGATCCCGGGAGAGAGGGGAGGGGATTGTTGCAGGTGGGCATCAGCTCTGCCTTTCTGGGCAGGTGGGGCGATGGTGAGGAGGAGGGGTCTGGGAAGGGCCGAGGGGCACCCCTGAGAGGCTCTGCCGCAGGGCACTTTGTCTGCTGCACGTGTGCATGGCGGTGGAGCCCCTGGCCCGGATCATTCGCGTCATCCTGCAGTCGGTGCCTGACATGGCCAACATCATGGTCCTCATCCTCTTCTTCATGCTGGTCAGCGCCCTCCCCTGCCCCCAGCTGCCCCCCTTTCCTGAACAGGTCCCTGGGTCACTGGGGATACGGGGTGTCTGGAGCGGAGAGGAGGCGGCTTTGGAGATGAGAGGAGGAGAGGCCTGCCTCCCTGTGACTCCCCTGGCAGCTCCTTTGCATGCCCTGTGTCCCAGGCCTGTGGGTGAAGTCCGGGGTGGGTCTCCCATCTCTCCGGCAGGTATTCTCCGTGTTTGGGATCACTCTCTTTGGTGTGTTCGTGCCCATGCATTTCCAGAACATGCAGGTTGCCCTGTATACCCTCTTCATCTGCATCACCCAGGATGGCTGGGTGGACATCTACAGCGACTTTCAGTGAGTGCCCGTGGGGCTTCCGGGCCCCCAGTCCAGCCGAGCTAGGCGGGGAGGGGCTGGGGCATCCGGGGGCAAAGAAACCACCTGAGGAGGGAGAAGGGGTCTCAGGTGGGAGTGGGGCTCCAGGACTTGGGGTGAGGGTGGCAGGAAGCGGGCGTGGTGCCTGGGGCTTTAAACTGGAGAAAAGCAGACTCCTGGGGCTGGGGCCTCTAGCTTTGTAATCTACTTGAAGCCTTGTCCCTATGAAACTCCATGTATTCAAAGTTCCCCTGGAGTCTTGTTCATGGACTGCAGTCTCCCTTCATGCTCAGCAGTTGGGCAGCTTGGCCTTGGGCCAGGCAGCAGGTCTGTGGTTGCACCTAGGGTCCCAAGGCAGCTCCCTGTCCACACGGGAGCCCACCAGACTGCCTTGACTCCTGGGAACGTAAGATCTCATTTTATTCATTTTGAGACCCACTGTCCAAGGTCATGTTTGGCCGCAGAGGGCTACCTGGGTTCTGTTCTTTACCTCTTTCCATTTAGCCCAAATCCTACTTGTTCCAGGCCATTTCAGGGGCTGTGTCCCACTGACTGATTTCCTTTTATCTTCCTCGTGTGAGAGTAGAAGCCCAGTTGGTAAAGGGGCTTCTACCCTCATTACCCATTACGTTATAGGCAGTGGACAAGTCATGGAATGTGAAATGAAGGTGGCCTGGGCTTTTGAGTCTTTGCCCCACTGTTCTAGCCATGCAACCTTCTGAGCCTCAGTTTCCTCATGTGCCAACTGGAGATCATAATACAACATGTAGCCATGTCATGGGTTGCTCTGAGGATCAGTAGAGACTGACATTGTGTGCACGCACACACACACATGTGTAGCAAGAGAGTGAAAGCTATTATTTGGGAAAATGTTTTATGGGAAGTTTGCAATAGGTATTAACAGTGGTGGGATTTTTTTCCTATATATTTTCCCTCTGATTTTTCTATAACAAACCTGAGTTATAATAAGAATGACATGATAAAAGTACAGCCACTAGATTAAATTTGATAATGCTGGTGTATGAATGCTCACCTTGCAGGGCTGGCTTGAGGGCGGCCCACTGTCTGGCAGAGCAGCGGGTGCTCATTCAGGAGCAGCTGTGGGGACAATCAGGAGTTGGGCCTTAGATCTGCACAGCAGCAGTGAGGCGGCAGAAGTCCCAGTAGGCTTTGAGATAATTTCTCCGTCTCGTAGATGAGGAGAAACTGAGGCCCAAAGGGCCAGGGAGGTGATAGGGCCCCTGACTGCCATCTCCAGGATGGAGACAGGGGCGTACGGAGTGGAGATTGGGGGCGCCATCTACTTTGCCACCTTCATCACCATCGGTGCCTTCATTGGCATCAACCTGTTGGTCGTCGTGGTGACCACCAATCTGGAGCAAATGATGAAGGCAGAACAGGGGCAGCAGCATCAAATAGCCTTCAGTGAGGTGAGTGAGATAGGGAGGGCAGAGGGGGGAAGGGGGCAGTGTATGAGTGCTAACTTGAGAGAGAGTGTGTGTGTGTGTGTATGTGTGTGTGCTCACACACTTGAGGGCCTAAAGAAAGCCAAGCCTGAGGCCTGAAAGCAGCAATCCCCACTTTGAATGCCAATTCACCAACTGGGGCTTCTGAGCGTGTGGAGTTCCTTGATATCTTTCTTTGTGACAACTTGAAAGTGAGCAGCTGGGTGACCTTAGGGCATTTAAACCAATCTAAACCTCAATTTCTTCTTCTAAAAAATGGAAGTGATAATAATTCTGTTTACTTCATAGGGCTCTTATGAGGATTTCATGGGTCAATGAACAGTACTTGACACATAGTAAGAACTCGATGAACATTAGCTATAGTATTACTCATCCGGGGGTAGAGCTTCCGAAATGTGGGGAGTATTGTGTAAAGTGCTGAGGGCTGTGGCCTGTGGCCTGAGAGCAGTTAGGGTTTCAGAAGTTTGCTGGGTAGGATTTATCAGGAGGTAGCGGAAGCACTAAGTTGTGAAAAGGGGTGAGAATTTTCAGAGGTGAGGGACAGACTTCTGCATTTCAAGTTGAGCTCCCACAGTAAAGGAGGGAGGCTAAGACTGGTTGGAGCTGAAATGAGGGGCATGAGAACCCTGGCGTCCTGAGACTCGTCTCCCCTGAAGTCAAGCAGGAAGGCGCCAGGAGAGGGGGTGCCAGCTAAGCTATCCTTCCCACTCCATTCTCCCTTCCCCAGGTAGACAACAAGAAGGGAAATGGGAATAACAAGCTGCCGCTGGTGCACTGTGCAGTCGCCCGTTCGGAGATGTCTGGCGTCCCCCAAGAGCCATTTATGGGGGGGCCCCTGACAAACCTCTCGGAAAGAACATGCGACAACTTTTGCCTGGTGCTCGAGGCGATACAGGAGAACCTGATGCGATACAAGGAGATCCGCGATGAGCTCAACACGTAGGGCGGGTACTGGGGGTAACCCCAGAGTCTCATGAGTCAGGGCTCTGTGGACCCTCAGATTCTTCTGGCCTCATGCCCTTATTGATATTGGGGACCCTGGGACCCAGAGCGGTTAAATGACTTGCTCAGGCTCCCTCCCAGCCTGTCTGTGCAGGATATACATCTCATAATCTCACAAAGGGCCTTGAGCCTTGGCCTGGGTCTTTATCAGAGTCAAGGTGGGGAGGGTGCATGGGGCTGGACCCTAGGAAAGAGATGGAAGGGCTGCCCCCCAACCCCTTCCCTCGGAATGCACTCACCCTTCCACCTTCAGGATAGTGGACGAGGTCCGCTCCATCCGCTTCAACCAGGAGCAGGAGGAGGAGCTGATGCAGAGGCACTTGTCGTGGAACATGTCCTTGGAGAGCAGGTCCTCTGTGGACATCCGTGAGATGACTCGTGAGCAAGACTTGATCACCGCGCTCGTCAACAGGAAAAAGGTGCAGCTTCTCAGCTTCCCTCTCCTACCCAATCAGTGCCCACCCCACCACCTCACCCAGCCCAGCCACCACCCCCTTGGTCAAGGTTTCTGACTTTTACAAGGTCTGGCCCGCCCCCCTAGACTCCCAGGCACCCCAGCAGTCACTGCCCATCTGGTTAGAGTCCAGCTTTTCTGGGAGGCCCTGCCCCTCCTGTAGGGCTCCGCACACTGAGCCATCTTGGCCTTCAGCGCCCTCAAGCTTCCTCTTAAGGGGACTTGAGTGGCTCCGTTCCTGCTTAGTGGCAGATGCTTAGGTCCACCAGGTGGGGCATAGGACCCCCCAGGTCCTGTCAGGTGTGTAAGAGGAGCAGCCTCCTGAGGGAGGAAAATTCTAGGGAGAAAAAGGCCATGCCCCCTTCCAGGGGATCTTCCTGAACCAGGGATCGAACCCACGTCCCCTGCATTGGCAGGCGGGTTCTTTGCCCCTGGCACCACCTGGGAAGCCCCATAGAACAAAGCACATTCCCACACACTTCATTTCCTTCTCTGCTTCCCATCCCATCTGACCTGGGAGCCTTGTGGGCGTCTATGGCCTGAGAGGAGAGCTCCACAGTCAGAGAGGAGACTAAGAGTTAGATGGGAAGGACTTCCCTGGGAAGCCTGGATGAGCCGCTGTTGAGCTGGAGGAGGGGACTAAGGGGGTGTCTGCCATGTCAGGGGTGGCGGATTGACAAGAAGCCCTCTTGGTTTGCAGGTTCAGGAATCCAACACAAATGTTAACAAACAAAAGGCCAGCCGCTGAGAGGGCAGTACAGGAGCCAATGGACATGAACACACACCCAGCTGCTGCGTCTTCCTGCATCGCTGGCATGGTGTGGCACATCCTGACCTGAGCCCATCCTCCGCTTTACACCCGGGCAGATGCCTGGGGATGGAAGGGGGTGGTGTCTCTAGGACTTGGGCCTGTGAGCCCCAGGTCCAGAGGAGCACGGATGGAGAAGGATGGTAGATGAGAGTGGGAGTCTTACAGCAAGGATGAGCCCACAAGGGGCTGCTGGCCAAGGCAGCCAGGATTTGCCCTCAGGATGGGCATCCCTGGTCCCCTGCTAGACCAGAACTACATGGGGTCTAAGTGGGCCCAAGTACCAAGAGGAGAAAGATGAGGCCGGTGGGGCCAGGTATCGTGTATCAACAATAAAGTTTTGTGTTGGGATCAATGTGTCTGACTGGTAGACCTCCAAACCTTTGGGGGCAGCCTTGCCCCCTCAAAAGCCTCTTTCGCCGGACGGGGGAGTAACTGACTGTCCCCCCGAGCTTCCAGTCTAATGGGAGAGAGAATCTACAGCCTGAAAAATTTTGACTTAAGGGTAGAGAGATAATTCCTGCCTTAGGGTCCTAAATTTGGGGGGTGAAATTCTGGTCTTCAGGGTTGGGAGTGCCTCTCTGATGGAAACACCTACCCTCTCTCTCTGTCTGAAGGTATAAAACACTGGTCCTCATTCTGGAGAGCTCTAGTCTCATGGGGTCACCACTGACCAAGTCATGCAGGTACAGGAAACTCCATTTTGGGTCAATGGAGAATGAAATGTGAGTCCTGGCAGGCTCTCTGGAGGAGAAGAGCATGGAAGCTTCTTGGAAGGCAGCAGGAGGAATTTGAGGGTCAGGTGAATGAAGTCTGGTAGAGAACTTGGGACCTGTGAGACCTCTTTGAGACCTTCACAGTAAGACCACTGAGAGCCACAGCAGGTCCCTGAGCTAGGCAATGCAGTCTGACAAAGCTGTGGCGGTGGAGGACGCTATGAAGAGCTGCCTTGATGGACTCTCATTCTTGGGCAAGTCACCAGGCCTCATTTTGCCCATCGGTGCAATCGGGAGAGGATAAGATTGAATGCCAGCTCTAAAATCAAATGGCCAGAGCTCAACTCCCTGGAGTTGGGAGTTGATGAGATCAGCCATGTGACTGAGACTTAGGTTCCCTGCTGTTATGTGAGAGAAAGGCTGCAAGGCCCAGAGTTCTGCCCGGCTGTTCAGCGTACCCTGACAATTAGGGGCCTTGGGGACAGTCACCAGTTGGAATGGGAATCCCCAGAGGCCCACTGATTGCAGCTGATGGGAAACTCCACCCTTCATTCCCTCCTATTGGCATGCCTGCCAGCCCTGAAAAGCCCCCTGGGGCCAGCTGGGAAGGAGTCTGGACCACTAGGGCAGGGGTGGGACCCTCAGCAAGCAGGTGGGAGGTGGCACCAGTGCCAGCAGTTCCCCACTGTCTTGGAGCTGCTGTCTATGCCTCGGTTTGGACCAGGACTCCTTGCCAGTGACCTCCGGGACTATCAACCAGCAGAACGATGGGCGGACAGTGGCTTTTGCTGCTGCTGTTGTTATTAATTGGGGACGGAGCCCTCCATCTTCCTGGTGAGTATCCACACACACCCTTTCCATCCATCCTTCTCTGGAGGCTCTCACAGCCCGTCTTCTGGCTCACTGGGGAGGGGAAGCAGGTGGTGGAAGATGGGTTAGTGTCTGTCCCTAGGAAGACCTTATGTGAGCATAGCCATCTCCAACCCACCCCTAAATGATCGGAAGGCTTAAGGCACCCATGAGCTTAGGGGGCAGGGCAGGAACATGATGGGATGACCTCCAAAGAGCTCCTGGCTTTGCCTGCCCATCCTCATTCAAGATGTTATCCTCGTCTATTTCCATTTCATCTGTCATCTCAGCCGTCTCCCCTTTTCTGTCTGTCCTTTCCATCTGCGTTGGGCCAGTAGCTAGGGGCTTCAGTAGGTTAGTTCCCTCTCAATCTGGTCTAGAACAGAGGGCCCTTGCAGGGGCTTGGACCCCTGCTGCCCTCCCCTGCCCTACTCCAACTGCCACCTGCAATGTCTCACTGAGCCCAGCGGAGGAGTGCAGCCCTGGATCCTGAGTTCATGGGGCAGCACGGGGGAAGGTATGGGGAGCTGTCAGGAAGCTGCATGTGCCATCAATCCCCCGACTCACGACTTTTTCCAATACCGGGTGTTTCCTTGGCAAAATAAAACCCAGGAAGCAGATACCAGTTTTGGTGAGAGGCACAGAAGGGGAAATCTTTACCAGCAGCAGGTTCTGCTTACTGAGCACCTACTGTATGCTCAGCACTGTGCCAAGTGTCTCCTATGTATTGTTTCATTTAATCTTTATGAGTGCCTGAAGTAGGCACTCTTACCACTGCTGTTTTACAGTTGAGGAAACTGAGACTTGGAAACGTGAAGTGGTTTGTCTGCTCACCACAGTGCTAGGAGTCTGTCCCAGGTCTGACTTTGGAGTCCAGGCCAGGTTCCATTGCTTCTCAAAGGAGCTGCTATGGGCAGGAGGCCTCCATGTCATAAACGTGAATTCTTAGCAAACCTCTAATTGCAACACACTTCCAATCAAAATCACAATGGTTTTTTTTTTTTTTTTTTGCAAAAGCTGATATGTAGATTCCAGTACTTATGAAGGAGAACAAAAGGCCAACAATAGCCAAGGTACCTTTGAAGAGCAAGATGGGAGACTCGCTCTACCTGATACTGAGACTTATGTTAAAGTAACAGTAAGATAATGTGGTGTTGCAGCAATAGACAAGTGAACCAAGGGAATGAGAGAGCAGGGAAATCAATCAGTCTCGATCCATAACAACAGGTAGCCTGACAAACCAGCAGGGAAAGGACAGACTTCTCCAAAGTGGGCAGAGACAGCTGGTTAACCACATGGAAAAAAACATAAAACCAGATCCGGTGGAAACATCTGTCCCTGAGAATAAAAACTTGAGACCCCTGTAGCAGGATCTCTCTTCATTTCAGCTTGAAATTTTGCTGCAAACAGATCTATGGATCACTAGGGTTTAGAGAGGTCTTGCGATACTAAGTCCAAGTCCCTCACTGTGCTAGTGGGATGTGCAAGGACTGAGAGAGGTGTGGTCTTCCCCAATATTACACAGCGTGTTAGTAACAGAGCCAGGTCCAGAGCCTAGCTTTTCTTTTCGTGCATCCTGGCCAGCACTCCTGTCCTTTTGTAACCCCGTAGCTCTCTTCAGGGGTAGAAGAAAGTGAGGGTTGGAAGAAGCAGATGCCAGATGTGGGTGGGGTTGGGGAGAAGGTTCAGTGCCTCTTCAGAGCTAACTGCGGGAAGGACAAGCCCATCACCTGGGCTGGGTCACCTCTTTTCTGAATTAGTCCCTTGACAACTGCCAAGGTTACGATGACAGGGCATCAGGTGATGGGCCTATTTCTGCCCATTGCCCAGGAGAGAGAGGGAGGTTTCCAAGGGATACAGCTTAGTGTAACTGATTTGGGCCTTTTTCTCTAGAGAGGGTAGCTGGCTCAGCCATGAGAATAAAGCTGTGTTTTTGTGAAACAGTGCAGCATAGTAGGCAGGACACTGGGCTCTGGAGTCTGATGGATCTGGTTTCAAATCCAGTGCCACCACTTCCTGGCTGTGCGACCTTGCACAGATGCCTTCCCCTGGCTGAGCCTCAGTTTCTTCATCTGGTAAATAGAAATAATAGTCCTTACCTCAGGGTAGACGTGAGGATTCAGTGTGCCAAGGCTTGCACATTGGAACAGCACCTTACTCAGACAAGGTGAAAACTGAAGGTTGTCAAAGCTATCTTTGACTGCTATTGCAGTAAATGAAGCATTTGGCTTTCAATTAGGGGTCAGGTTGCAAAAAAAAAAAGGGTATCTTTAAATATTAAAATCATATTCAATGCAGTATGAAAGTCACATCAAAAAAGGTATTAAGAAATCAAAGATCATGCTCATACATATACTGTTGCTGCTGCTGCTGCTAAGTCGCTTCAGTCGTGTCCGACTCTGTGTGACCCCAGAGACAGAAGCCCACCAGGCTCCCCCATCCCTGGGATTCTCCAGGCAAGAACACTGGAGTGGGTAGCCATTTCCTTCTCCAGTGCATGAAAGTGAAAAGTGAAAGGGAAGTCGCTCAGTCGTGTCCGACTCCTAGCGACCCCATGGACTGCAGCCCACCAGGCTCCTCCATCCATGGGATTTTCCAGGCAAGAGTACTGGAGTAGGGCGCCATTGCCTTCTCCTCATCCATATGCATGTAACTAAAAATCTGTGAGAAGCTACTTTAATAATAAACAGGTGATGAATGTAATAAAAAGAAATCAAAGATTTCCATCTTTTGCTGACTCTTGTCTCTGGAATAGTCTTCAAGTATAATGAGACACAGTTGCCAGAATTAGTTAAATTAGCTCTCCCTGGCATGCATCAGCTCAGCTCTATTAGCACAGCTGTTGTTCAGTCACTAAGTTGTGGCCAACTCTTTGCGACCCCACGGACTGCAGCACGCCAGGCTCCCCAGTCCTTCACTATCTCCCAGAGTTTGCTCAAATTCATGTCCGTTGAGTCAGTGCTGCCATCCAACCATCTCACTCTCTGTCATGCCCTTCTCCTCTTGCCCTCAATCTTTCCAAGCATCAGGATCTTTTCCAATGAACTGGCTGTTCGCATCAAGTGGCCAAAGTATTGGAGCTTCAGCTTCAGCATCCATCCTTCCAATAAATATTCAGAGTTGCTTTCCTTTAGGATTGACTGGTTTGATCTCCTTGCTGTCCAAAGGACTCCCAAGAGTCCTCTCCAGCACCACAATGTGAAAGCATCAATTCTTTGGCGCTCTACCATCTTTATAGTCCAACTTACACATCCATACATGACCACTAGAAAAACCATAGCTTTGACAATACAGATCTTTGTTGGCAAAGTGATGTCTCTGCTTTTTAATATGCTGTCTAAGTTTGTCATAGCTTTTCTTCCAAGGAGCAAGTGTCTTTTAATTTCGTGGCTGCAGTCACCATCTGCAGTGATTTTGGAGCCCAAGAAAATAAAAGTAGCACAGAGCTGGCACATAAATGGTACAAGCCAGTAATAATATAGTTGGTGTTGATATTACTTTATTGAATCTTGCAATAAAGTTATTTGGTAAAGTGAGAACATCTGGATTGGTGAAGGAAACAGGTCTATTGGTTTCTTTTTGTTTGTTTGTTTTATAGGCATTATGACAACCCGGGGGTCAATTACAACATCCTCCATGAACGACTCTGCAGCTTTGGGAACTGCAGAGTATTCCTCCACAACTTCAGCCCCAGCCAACAGTGGGAGAGACGATGGCTCTGCAGTTTCATCTAATGCCTCACCAACAATCGGGAGGACAGCAATGTCCGAGTCCCAGCAACATGTGACATCAGCTGCTCTTCTAACTTCATCACCAATCGGCAGCTCTGCTGGATCCCCTGAGCAGACAAGCCCAACACACGAGACTCAGGAGGAGAAATTAAGTACAGTTATCAGCACCACCTCTGAGGGCACAACACTGCCAAATTCCGCGATGACTTCCACACTGAAGGCCCAGGGAGGGACATCCAGAAGCACAGCCTCATCCAGCATGGCCACAACAGCAAACCCCTCGGAACAGAACCAGAGTGCTTCAGCTGCAGCCCCATTCACATCTAGCTCTGCATCCAATGGGCTGGGGTCATCAGTGGCAGCTGACTCTTCAAAATTAGCCACGATCACAACTCCAACAGCTTTAAACACATCGGGCATTGACGTTACGTCATCAGGGTCCATGACAACCACTGTCTCTGAGATGTCAGTTACAACATCCCGAGCAACATTGGACAAAACCACTGATGCAATAGAATCTTTACCTGTGACCACTCGTGCCTTTACTCACACCCTTTCACTAACCATGACCACCCTGGAGATAACTGTTCCTGGAACAAACATACCTGGGGCTCAGGAAGGGGTAACTACAGCTGCACCCTCCACCCTAACAACATCCTCCATGATAAGCATGAAGTCTGAAAGACATCACAATACCGTCACGCAAACACCTTCCTCTCCAATGGAATCAGCCTCCAGTGCTGGTACTGCCACGACCCCGTCACCCGAGACAACAGCTGCTCGTTCAACAACCCTTACTCCCATCTCCCCAGGGACAACAAAATCCTCTACCAGGACTGGAGTCAGTCAAGTGTCCCCCAAACACACCAGAAGCAGCAGTTCTGGAGCAGAAATCTGTGCTTTGGATGAGTACCTAGCTGACAGCGGAGGTTGTATGTGCAATAACAGCTACTATGCCCACTCAGGTAAGTCTGAGGAACTCCCGACAGTGCAGCTAAGAACTCTCCACAACTCTGTGAAGGCCCAGATGAACTAAGTCCAAAGGATATGGGAGAGCTAGTGAGGTTTGGTCAGACATTGACATCTAAAGAGTCTACCTGGGCAGAGGTGATTTCCAGTGAGAGCAAGGGTAGCTAGACATGTGAATTTGTCTTAGTTTGGGCTGCTATAACAAAAATACCATGCATAGCTTGGCTTATGAACAACAGAAACTTATTTCTTACGTTTCTGGAGGCTGACAGTCTGAGATGAAGGCACGGGTAGCTTTGGTATTGGGTGGGGCCCACGTCCTGGTCAGACAGCTGTCCTCTTAGTGTGCCCTCACAGGATGGAAGGGGCAAGGGAGCTCTCTGGGGTCCTTTTTATAAGGGCACCATTCCCATTCATGAGGGCTTTCCCTTCGTGACCTAAGTGAAGTGAAAGTCACTCAGTCATGTCCAACTCTCTGTGACCCCATGGGCTATACAGTCCATGGAATTCTCCAGGCCAGAATACTGGAGTAGGTTGCCATTCCCTTCTCATGACCTAATCACCTCCCAAAGGACGCACCTCCTAATAATGTCACATTGGATATTAGGATTTAACATATGGATTTGGGGCTGGTGGTGCAAACATATGGTCTATAGCAGAGGTAGAATGGGCAAGTCATCAACCCCCAGCCCCCAGGATTCCAACAACTGATCTGAGATTAAGCCTTCCTGGGGGGAGTAGATGATGAGCTACCAAAGATAAAACCCCAGCAGAGGCCTGGAGGGCTAAGCAGGGAAATGGGGAAAAGTCTTGTTGAGGCAAGACAAGTGTAGCAGATATTATAGAAAGGTGGAGGTCACGGGGTCTCCCTGTGTGAGTAGCAATGCAACTACCTCTCAGGCTCAGCCTCTGGCAGGGCTAAAGCTGGGTCCTGGGTACCAAACATATGCCCCCTACAGTGGAAAGAAATCTAACCTCCCCCCAATACTTCAATTTCATAAAACTCTGATTTTTCTAAAAAAGACTACTCTTTTTTTTTTTTTTTGCCATGCCATGCAGCATGTGGGATCTTAATTCCCCAACCAGGGATCCAACCCATACCCCCTGCAGTGGAAGCACAAGAGTCTTCACCACTAAACCCCTTGGGAACTTCCAAAGCACCAGCTCTTATATTGCAGCCCATGCCTCTGACTGAACATGTCTGCTAAGATAAAATCAAGGAGCTTTTTTTTAAAAAAAAAAAAAAAGAAAGAAACAAAATCTTTAAATTCAAAGTAATAAAGCAAGTCCAGAAATGTTTAGTATTTCCATGATATTTTACTTTTAATGACTAACTGTGAGCGGTTCATCCCAAATTCAACAGTAAGTGTGGAAAGCGCAATCACAGAAAGAACAGAAGGCTTAAATATTAGCTTCTCCTTCATCACCCCAAACATGGTGCCTGACATGTGTCAGGGCACCGTGTGGTGCCAGGGGCAGAAAAACCCATGCTAATCGACTTAACTATAATTAATTAATTAATTTTAAAAACTGAAAACATGGAACAAAGCAAAATTTGTTGCCTTGTGAAGCTAAGAAGTCCTGAAAAGGACGTGAAGATGCAATCCTTTCTGTCGTGACTCTCAATGTGCTCCCTCCCTCCCTCAGCTGTCTCTTCAGGAGTTTAGGCTTTTACAAGACAGAAAGAGCTATTGAGTTCAGACAGTTTAGGTCCCTCAAAACCCCCAAGATCCAGGTTACCTGTTGGAATAAGAAGGAAATCAAAGAACAAAGCAAATTATTATCTCCTCAAATAATCTTGCCAAGCAAGTAACAGAAGCCAATGGGTTGGAGAAGGGCAAACAGGAGAATTTATTACAAAGGTGTCTCATGGAGCCCAAGGGTAGGCTCCAGCCAGGGTCCCCAGGGACTTGGAACTATGGATGTGGTGGCAACCAGCGAGTCACCCCTCTCTCCTCTCTTAGTCTTGCTTCACCCGCTTCGGTACCCACAACTGCTTTGTTCCCCTCTCCAAACACTGGCTGTTCCTGCATCTCAGCCCACAAGGCAGGAGAGGGCTGCCTTACAACTCTCAAGCTTTATTGCCTCCTTTCAGGCTCAGTTCCTGGGAAAGAGATTCTGAGTAGATCAGATTAAGGCCAAGGATTAGGGTCCCTAGTGCAATCATGGCAGAGGGGTCTCTCCTCCCATGAGGGAGAGTCTTTAAGGGAGTGGCTATGGGTTGGACCCCCAGATTAGAACTAGTACCCCTGCCCATGGCATCACCCCGGGGAGCCTCAGGAAGCTCTGTCCTGGCTCTTATCCCCCTACAGAACTATCCGGGGCATTGGTGGCTCTGCGCTGCCAGCCACAGGAAATTGAGGTGGTCCTGAGCAGCTGCTTCCTGAAGACTCGCCACTGGATCCTGGGGGAAGGCACCTTTTCAGGATGCACCAGTGTCAGCAAATCAGAGGAGGGTCACAGAGCCCAGGTCTTCACCGTGGAGAAGAAAGAGGGCTCTTGTGGACTTCACCTCTCTGTGAGTAATCTGGAAGGGATCCTCTGACAGGAAGCTGGGCTGTATGTGTGCTTCGGGGGAGGGACTGGGAAATGAATGACTGGTACCAGTTGTGACTTTATTTCAATCAAAATGAAGGATAATTCTCTGGAATGAAGTCAAGTCTTAGCAATCAGACTAGTCTTTTGGGGGAAGAGACCATGTTGTCTCTCATCAGATTTAGGAATGCCCTTATAAATGGTGCCATGTTTGATGGATTGGGAAAATTGCTTTCCAAACTTGTCAGCCACAGAATCCTTTAAAATAATAACTACCACAACCACAACCAGTATTTATTAATCTCTTACTGTGTGCTGGGCTTCCCTGGTAGCTCAGATGTTAAAGAATCTGCCTGTAATGCAAGAGACCTGGGTTCAATCCCCGGGTCGGGAAGATCCCCCGGAGAAGGGAATGGCAACCCACTCTAGTATTCTTGCCTGGAGAATGGCTATAGTCCATGGGGTCACAAAGAGTCAGACACGACTGATTGACACACACATACTGTGTACCATGTGCTGTGGGTCAGAATCTTTTTTATATGCAATGTCTCACTAAATCTTCACAATAATCCTGTGAAGTTTCCATTTTACAGATGAGCAATCTAAGGCTCAGAGAAGCTGAGGGATTATCCCAAGTCACATAGTTAGTTATTAACTGAGCTGGCTTGTGCTCCTAACTGCTCACTGTGCTGTTACTTCTTTTCCTGGAAAGGGCTCTTATGAAAAGCCAAACATAAAAAGAAATATATAAAAATAGAGCAGCTCTGATTGAATGCAGCAGGAGGAAGAGTCCCCTGCTGGGTCAGCTTCCCCCTAACACATAGGTAGACTTTAATGCCCCTTCAAAGAGGCTCTGGAGCTCTCTGGGCTCAGTTTGAAAACCAGAGTTTGTTCTAATGGTGGGGTAAGGTGGGTGATGTCATTCCTCCAGTATATAGTTTGGCCACCCACAGATGGGTTCTCTTGCCTAAGTCAATAGCACAGAGTCGACAGTTTCAACATGTAATAGATAAGTCCGTGGCTTTGTCCCTAGAATTTTCTGTGTTCTTTTTAAAATAAACTGCTTGATTTATAGCAATAAAACAAATCATTTTGATTTGTTTTTAAGAAATCCTGTGGAAAACAATGAAATATCAAAAAAATATCCGAATCTTGGGATAAGGACCAGGCAGCAGCAATTTTAACAAGTCCCACAGTGATTCTTTTATTTTTTTCCAGGAGATTCTAAAATGTATGTTGAAATTTGAGAACCACTGACACAGAGGTTAAGAACATGGGCTCTGGGATCAGTGAGATGTTGAATTCTGGCTTTATTAGTTGCTTTGGGCAAATCTTTTAACTTTCTAACCCTCCATTTACTCTTTTGGGAATTCTCTGGCAGTCTAGTGGTTAGAGCTCTGCGCTTTCACTGCCGAGGGCCTGGGTTCAATCCCTGTTGGGGAACTAAGATCCTGCAGGTGCACTGTGCAGCCAAATAAATAAGCCTCAGTTTACCCTTCTGTAAAATGGAACTAATAATGGATCCCTCCTCACAGAGTTGCATTCAGACCACAGTGCCTAGAATATAACCCATGCTCAGTAAACTTTAGCCACTACTCTTTTCTTCCCCCCTATATTTTGGCTCTGGGATTTTCCACCAGGAATAAAATCCACATCCCCTGCAGGGGAAGAGCAGCATCTTAACCACTGGACTGCCAGAGAGGTCCAGGCTTTGGCCATTCCTCTTGTTTAAATAAACAACTTGCAACAAATGACGATGGAAGACGGAGATTCCCCAGGAGATCTGAGGGTAATGGCCACCTCCCTGTTTTTTCCAGATCAACAAGAGCCATGCCCTTTATTCTCTGGAGGTGCAGCTTCTGAAATCTCACCCTGATGCTGCCAATAAAAGTGATGTCATGATGCTCAGCCTCAGCTGCATGTATGCTCTGGTGGTGAATGTCACTCACCCCAACCCAGTAGTCTCTTTCACGTGAGTTCCTTTTCATCAGCTGCCTCTCTGGCTGGGCCCTGCAGAGTTCCCACTGCTACCTATAATTGACGCAAAAGGAGTCAACACCCTCCGGATGTTGGTTCCCCCGCCATGCCCACCCAGCAATCATAGGTACCTCTTGGACTGAGATTCAAAGTATTAGTGGAAGAAAAAGATGCTTTTATGAAGTAATACATTATGAGTTGTTTATATAAATTGCCTTGAGGTAGGATGGCTCAGATATCTTCAAGGGCCCTGGGGTCTGAGGATCTATGATGTGGCCCCTCACTTTTTAGGAGGTCCAGGAGGAAGGTTAGCAAACTTGCCCCTCTGCTCCCTTCCCGTGGGCTTCCCTGATGTCGCAGACAATAAAGAATCTACCTGCAATGCAGGAGACCCAGGTTTGATGCCTGGGTCAGGAAGATCCCCTGGAGAAGGGCATGACTACCCCCACCAGTATTCTTGCCTGGAGAATTCCATGGAGAGAGGAGCCTGGCAGGCTACAGTCCATGGGGTCAACAAAGAGCTGGAATGATTGAGTGACTAACACTTCCCTTCCCCTCCTTCTCTGTGGCTACCAGTGTTCCGTGAACTAAGGTACAAGGCAGAGGGTGAGTGATACCCCTTGCCTCTAGGGTTTTGTAGTGAGAGTGTTATTGCCATCTCTCTCCAGATATATTACCATCCATATTTTGGGCACTGGGAACACCATCGTCATCCTGGGCATCTATACAGACCCTCAGTGCTCATCTCCACTTGAGAACAGACCAGCTCCCCTTCACAAGCCTCTCTACGTAGTCCTCAGAGCGACAAGCAGTGACCCAAATAGATTTGCCCTGGTGGTCAATGAGGTCTTCGCCAGCACCAACATCTCCAGGACTGGCGCTGTTAAGGCCACCCACTACTTTGTGAAGGAAAGGTAAGTACCTGTGGGGACCTGGCAACCTCCTTTCACTGCTACTCTAGCTCTTGGACTGTAGCTTGGGCTGGGTGGTTTTATACCCACGAGCACAGGTCCTGTCACCCTTCTCTGTATTGCTAGTACATAAACAGGAGGAGAAAGTAAGTGCTGGGTGAATGTTTGTTGAAAAAAATGCAAAGGTTATTATCATTTCCATGTTTCAGATGAGTAAATTAAGGCAATGGGAAATGAAGTCCTCTATAAGATTAGAGCCAATCAATGGCACTCATTCCTTGTTGTCTTTCCTCAAACAGTTACTGAGGGTTTACAGTCATAAAAGTGAAAAACGAAAACAAAGGTAACATTTCAGGGTACAATACACTACATAATATACATTTGAACAGACACTGTTCAAATCACTTCGCATATATTAATTCACATAAGGCTCACAACACATTGTATGAGATAGTTATATTTTCATTCCCATTTTATAGATGGAGAAACTTAGGCTCAGTTCAGACAACTCGTAAGTGGTAGACCTTGCTAAGTGGTGGTTCAAGTCCTTACCCTCACCAGCTCATGGTCAAGGGAAGGACATGTCTCCTGCCTCCTGATTTTATTTCATTATTATTAACAAGTCTTCACAGAGCACAGTGAATCATTCATTGCCTCATTTATTCCTGAAAAAACCCTGTGAAGTATTATTTCCCCCACTTTAAAAATGAGAGGATTAGAGGATTCAGAATTTAATGACGAGACCAAGGACATAATGCTGTTCTACTCATTCTTCCAGAGTCCTGGTTCTGAAACACCACCAGATCCATTCTACCAGGCAATTCTTCCTTTGTCAGGAGGAAAGAGAAAGTGAAAGTGAATCATGTCTGACTTTTTGTGACCCCATAAACTGTAGTCTGCAAGACTCCTCTGTCCATGGAATTCTCCAGGCAAGAATACTGGAGTGGGTTGCCATGCCCTTCTCCAGGGGATTGTCCCCACCCAGGGATGGAACCCAGGTCTTCTGCATTACAGGCGTATTCTTTACCCTCTGAGCCACCAGGGAAGCTCCTTTGTTGGAGAAAAGAGAACCTAGTGATTAAGGGTATGGGTGGCACTGCATCCAGATTTCCACCTGAAGGAACTTGGACAACCTACTTAGCTTTTCTAAGCTTCAGTTTCCTCATCTTTAAAAGAAAAAAAGGACAGAATTCCCAGTCCAGTGGTTAGGACTTGGCACTTTCATTGCCGTAGAGCTAGGTTCAATTCCAACCACTGAGATCCCCAAGCCACGTGATGCAGCCAAAGATAAAAGAAGTAAAAGAAAAGGACCATCAAGGGGGAAACTAGAACAGATTTTATTGATAGTAAGCTTGAGTTTTGGAATAAAAAAAGTGAAAGTGACGTCGCTTATTCGTATCTGACTCTTTGCGACCCCATGGACTGTAGCCTCCCAGGCTCCTCCATCCATGGAATTTTATAAGCAAGAGTACTGGAGTGGGGTGCCATTTCCTTCTCCAGGGGATCTTCCCGAACCTGGGTCTCTCACATTGCAGGCAGACGCTTTACCATCTGAGCCAGCAGGGATGAAGACCCAAGGGTGAAAAATACTGGGCTTCCCAGGTGGCACTAGTGGTAAAGAACCTGCCTGCCAATGCAGGAGACACAAGAGACACAGGTTAGACCCCTGGGTCGGGAAGATCCCCTGGAGGCGGGCATGGCAATTCACTCCAGTATTCTTGCCCAGGAAATCCCATGGTCAGAGGAGCCTGGCGGGCTACAGTCCATAGTGTCTCAAAGAGTCAGACATGACTGAAGCAACTGAGCAAGCAAGCAAGTTTGAGTCCTGGAATAAAGACCCCAGGGTATAAAAAGATTACATGGGCTTCAGAAAGTACAAGGGAGAGAGGTCATAGAGGTGATTCCCTAATGCCCATAGGAGATAGCATCTGTGGGGACAGGTAATTTAGTGGCAAGATAATTTGCTCTCCCTTAGGCTTTTACATTGGCTGTTTTCTCTTCCTGGAATCCTCAACGCCCTGATACCTATATGGAAAATTCTCATCCTTTTAGTCTTTACTTAAAGGACACCATTTCAATGAAGCCTACCCCATCCTTGCTATTTAAAATTGCAACTATCCTCCACTCATCCAGTCTAGATCCGTATTTCTTCTATTTATCACCTCCTATTATATACTATGTTACATGAGCTCATTTACTTTTTTTTTTTTAATTAAGTTATTTATTGTGTGTCTCCTCTTACCCACAAGAGGTTTGGTCTGTTTCATTCACTCAGTTCCCTGAGTGAACTTTCTCCCAAGCACCATGGACTGTCTGCTCATGGACTCTGCACGGATTCTATCCCAGTGTTATCAGTTATAGTGAAGGGGTTACATTTAGGTTATTGTCACCTCAAAAAAGTCACCATGACAACACCATGAACAGTTCAGGCCACTACTTCCGAATTCCTGAGCTCATAATTTTTTGTGTCTATCAGAGTTTGCCACCAGTAGCTGAGGTTTCCTTTGTTTAATGTGCAGCAGCTAATAAGTGATCACTAATAAACTATGTCCAGTGAAGAAGCGCACTTTACTGAAAGGGGAGGGCCTTAGAAAAACACACATAAAAATAAAAGGTCCCCTTGCCTTAAGTTACTACCACCACATCATCAAAATAATAATAGAAGAGAGGAAGGAGAAGAAAGGAAAAGACAGAGGGAGAGAAAAGACGTTTTTAAAAAAAAAAGGAAGGAGGGAAAGAGAAAGAAAAAGGGGAGAGAGGGAGGAAAGAGGGAAGGAGAGAGAAATGAAGGGAAGGAGAGGAAGACAAGGAGGGAAGGGAAGAAAAGGAGGGAGAGAAAGAAGTAAAGAAAGAGGACGGGGGCAAAAGTATTGTCTTCCTCCTATGATTGATGTGAGAATACAATGAAATAATGCGTGTGAATTTCCATCATGAGACCCAGCATGTACACTCACACTGGACAAGCCAAAAAGGGGGAATCAGTGTTTGCCTGGGCTCCTAACCATGGGGGACGCTGCCTCTCTCGACAGCTGCCCAGTCAGCAAGCGGCTGCTGGAGGGCCCGCAGCCCAATGGGGCCTCCCTGGAGGTGAAACTGGCCTTCAATCCATTCCACCTCTTGCCCAGCGATGTGCTTTACCTGCACAGCCGAGTGACCCTGTGTGACAAGCAGGCAGGACGCCCGTGTCCACCGGTGAGCGGGCAGGACTAGGTGCTCCACGGGCCACAGCTGCGGGTGGCTAGCTGGGGAGCTGGGCTCCCTGCAATTCCTTCACTCCGAGGGTGGGACTAAGGTGGGGCCTGGAGGACGGTGGTGCTGGGGCCTGGCCTAGCCTGCCCAGGGTGAGGGGCCTGTAGATTGACCTAAAGGGCAGGATTTTGGTGAATTCACTGGGGCAACCTGGGCATCTCAGGCAAAGGCCCAACCAGGCAAGGGCAGAGAGAGACTTCGCTACCCTTCTACTTTGTCCCCACAGACCTGTAGAAAGAACAGTCCGCCGGGGAGGAATCGAGCCTGGGAGATCTCAACCCAGGAGGGCCGGGAGAGTGGCACTGGCTGGCTGGTGTTCGGGCCCATTCGATTAAGTGGTAACTGGATCATTTGGGGGCCTCCTTGGCTCCTCTTCCAGATTTCCCCACTGACCTGTTCTGAGATGCCAACCCTTTCACCTCTTCTACCACACTCTTCCCTTAATTCCAGCCCGTGTCCTCCTTCTCGACTCCTTTGCTCTGGAGAGGTCTCCTCTCTCACCCCATCCTGGTTCCTTTTCTCATTCATTAAACGTTTCTCCTCCCATTCTCATCTTTTCTGCCCACCCCAGACCCATTTTCACCCAGTCTGTTTGTCCCTTGTGCCAGTCTGCTTTTGTAAACCCTCCTGCTAGTCTGAAACCATCTCTCCCTTTTCTCTGTTTGGTGACAACCTTCCAAAGGAAAGTGAGGGTCTTCTTAGTAAGTCCATTCTTTAGAGGCAGAAGATTCATCCTCACAACCTTCTGAGCCCATGCTTCGAGAAATGGTCCTTTTGCTTAATCAAATAATGCATGCTGCTGCTGCTAAGTCGCTTCAGTTGTGTCCAACTCTGTGTGATCCCATAGACAGCAGCCCACCAGGTTCCTCTGTCCCTGGGATTTTCCAGACAAGAATATTGGAGTGGGTTGCCATTTCCTTCTCCACAAAGAATGCATAAATGACACTAAATAATCCCCAGAGTAGAGTGTTTAAGCCTAAAAAGTTTAAGCTTAATCTTTCTTCCTTTGTGGTTTCAGAGTCCAGTGCCTCCAGCCCCAGGAGTCTGGCAGGTTGGTACCCAGGGATTGCTGTGACAAAGTTCTGATGGCTGCACCAGGGTCTGGGGATGCACACTGGCTGGTCTTGGATCTTATCTCTGCTCAATAGTATGTGACTTGGGAGAAGTTATTTACCCTAAGTCTTAGCTTTCTCAGCTCTACATGGCATAGTTGTCATTTGGGGACTGTTTGTAGTCATAATGTTTTATCCCTTATCAGAACCTGAGGCTATCCAGAAATGATTTAGAGTAGGGGTTGAAATGTCAAGATACAAGGCCAGGAAGGTAATAACAAGTGAGGGGGTTGAGTGGAGTCCACACTGAATGGAGAGTTCATCTCTGTATCTCCATCTGTCTCACCCCCAGACCAGCAATGGAACTGCCGCACAGTTGTTGTTCAGCCACTAAGTCATGTCCAACTCTTTGTAACCCCATGAACTGCAGCATGCCAGGCTTTCCTGTCTTTCCCTATTTCCTGGGGTTTGCTCACACTCATGTCTATTGAGTCAGTGATGCTATCCAACTGTCTGAGTACTCAGGGCCACACAGTGAGCCCCAGGAAAGCTTTGTTGAAAGAATGCATGAAAGATTTACTAAATAATCTCCAAAGTAGAGTGTTTAAGCCTAAAATGTTTCCCAGGCTCACAAAGCCACCTAATTCTGCTTTAAAATCATTTCTTTCTTTCCTGCAGGATCCTGGATGGCCATCTTTCTTCTCACGGTGATAGGCTGGATGCTAGGATAAAATCCTATCCAGATACTCCCCCGAAGCTCTAGTCCTTAGCCTTTAGTTTAGTGGCCTGAGGCAAGGGTAGGGTTGAGGAAGGCAACTAGTCTGTCTTCTTGTTAGGGACCAAACAGGTTGGGGGTGAAGATGGAATCCATGTGTGACTTATTAAACTGTCTGGTAAGGATTGTGACCACTGAGCCTTGGGCAGTGTACTTCCTCATTTCTCCTTCCCTTCCCATCTCTGGAACTCTTCCAAGGGTAGGTTTGTACTGCTCAATATGGTAAGGTGTAGGCAAAGGTTATGGCCAATAAACAACACAGAACTTTCCTACTTTATTTGACTCCTTTTCTGTTATCAGACCACAAAGCTTTGAGGCTTTATGAGGAATGGTGTATGTGTTTGTGCACGTGTGCGTGCGTGTGCATGTGTGTGTACATACATGTGAGAAGTAATTCTGTTCTCTGTGGGTCTCGGTTCCTCTATTTGTAAGATGAAAGAATTTGACCAGATGATCTTTGCTTCAGCATGAGGACTCCATGATTCTCATTCTAGCTGAGTTGCTGGGCCATGGCCAACTGGTTCCAAGTCTCCTTTCTTCTGCAGAATGAGCAAGAACTATTCAATTTCAGAATTAGGATTTAATGTGTCAAAATCGGGCTTCCCTGGTAGCTCAACTGGTAAAGAATCTGCTTGCAATACAGTAGACCCCAGTTTGATTCCCGGGTCAGGAAGATCCCCTGGAGAAGGGATAGGATACCCACTCCAGTACTCATGGGCTTCCCTGGTGGCTCAGATGGGAAAGAATCTGCCTGCAATGTGGGAGACCTGGGTTGGGATGATCCCCTGGAGGAGGGCATGGCAACCCACTCCAGTATTCTTGCCTGAAGAATTCCACGGACAGAGGAGACTGGCGGGCTACAGTCCATGGGGTTGCAGAGAGTCAGACACGACTGAATGACTAAGCACAGCACAGCCGGTACGAATAAGATATTATTCTGATCATTATTTCCAGCCTCATTAACTCTCCTTTCCTAACAGAGGGTGGATACAGGCAACAGTGTGCTACCATTTATTCATTCAAAAACAGGTTGGAATCTACTGGGGATTCAACAGCACACAAAACACAGGCTTTGACCCTGCAGAGAGGATAGTTGAAGGCAGGAAGCACCACTGCATGGTGTGAACCACAAAGCAGGACAGGCTTTAGAGGCTGACAGAGGTGGTACTTTCACAAAATCCCAAGAAGGCCCTATGCCTATTTTGTTGTTTCATTTTAAAAATACTGCTTTTATTTGTATCTATAATCATTTTGAACTGTGGTGTTGGAGAAGACTCTTGAGAGTCCCTTGGACTGCAAGGATATCCAACCAGTCCATCCTAAAGGAGATCAGTCCTGGGTGTTCTTTGGAAGGAATGATGCTAAAGCTGAAACTCCAGTACTTTGGCCACCTCATGCGAAGAGCTGACTCATTGGGAAAGGCTCTGATGCTGGGAGGGATTGGGGGCAGGAGGAGAAGGGGACGACAGAGGATGAGATGGCTGGATGGTATCACCGACTCGATGGACATTGAGTCTGAGTGAACTCCGGGAGTTGTTGATGGACAGGGAGGCCTGGTGTGCTGCGATTCATGGGGTCGCAGAGTCGGACATGACTGAGCGACTGAACTGAACTGACTGATAATCATTTTAGAAATTAATTTCTTGGGGAAATATGTTGTTACAAGCAACTAAATTAAAAGTCTCTAACATTTCATTTGCAAAATCTTTTCTTATTATTTAATGATTTAACAGCTCCAGAAAAAAAATTAAGTCAAATGAGCAATCCATATTTTTTCATGTACATAAAAATCACACACATTAACTTAGTACAATTAATTACATTTCATTGGGAATTTATATTCACTTTATGAGTCTGGAGTAGAGAGACCTTTTAAATTGCCTGTTGACAAAGCTATTAACCCTTGCCCACATTTAAAATATATCCAGTCAGGATTTCCCTCGTGGTCCAGTGGCTAAGACTGTGCTCCCAATGCAGGGCTCCACGTTTGATCCCTGGTCAGGGAACTAGATCCCATGCTGCAACTAAAGATCCTGTGTGCTACAACTAAGCCGCCAAATAAAAAAATATATATATATTTTAAAATAACTAAAATAAAATATATCCTAGGGAATTCCTTGGCGGTCCAATGGCTAGGACTTGGGGCTTCTACTGCTGAGGGCTCAGTTCAATCTCTGGTAGGGTAACTAAGATTGGAACTAAGATCCTGCAAGCCACAGGCTGGGGCAAAAAAAGAAAATATCCTAAAGTATAAGGGGAAAATACTATTGACTATATTATGCTTAAATATCTCAAAAAGAAAACAGAATGAAACAAAATAAAGTTAAAAGAAAGCTATTGAACTTAAACTGTGTTGAAAATTGTGACTATTCTCTGAAATTAGCGCCAAAAATCTCCATTAAAATATAAATGAGAGGGGAGGACGTTTGAGTAGGTAGGCAAAATTGATCCCATACCCTTCAATCTGACTCCTGGTCACAGACTGACCATGGCCTGTTATGTAACCAGATCAAGTCCTGACCCTGACCACAGCCTAACTCCTGGTCACAATGTGACCCCGTTTCAGGTGGGAGTACTGATACGTGGTGAGTAATGGGAGTAGGCTGGGATCCCGGAATGAGCTGCGCCCAGTTTCTCAATCTGCACAGGCCCAAGAAGGCCACTTTAGGGCCCGGTGAGCAGCGCTCCAACCAGAGGTGAGACCAGCAGAGGAGCTGAGGCGACGGCACAGAGCCGCGACTGGCTCATGCGCAGAGAGATCCGTCCGTTCCCCGCGCCGAGGGCGGCGTGCAAGGGCGGGACACCCGCGCGGCCCTACTTCTGATTGGTCGCAGATGGGCAGAAAGGGGCGGGGCCGGGGCGGAGCGCGCGGCGCGCGGCCTGGCGGGTGTGTTAACGGCCGTTAAGCGAGCTGAGGGGGCCGAGTTGCTGTCCGTGGCAGACGCGGTCGCAGCGGTTGGTGTTCCTGAGTGAGGGGTTTTGCTGCCCGCTTTCAAGCCCACGTAAGTCCTCCTCTCTCCCGGGCCTTCATTGGACTGACAAACCCTGTGCCCTCCTTGGAGAGCCCCGGCAGAGCCTCAGGCACTGTCGACCTGCCTCCGTGGGGGGCCGAGGGAGAGCGAAGAGCATGCGCAGAGCGGCTGAGCTGCCCGCCTTGGGTCTCTCACGCCCCGGCTTTCTAAAATAACGCCCCCCGCTTTCATCGCCTTGCTGTCTCCATCCCTCATTCCACAGCAGTTGCGGGACCTCTGTGAGGTACAGTCTCGGTCCCGGTCGCCAGGTTACGGCGGGAGGGAAGTTCCTTTGCCCTCTAGGAGCGCGTAGCCCTGGGAGAGTAGACGTCAACCGGGTGGTTGTGCCGGGTGGAGAAGTACGGAGCGCGGAACCCTAGGCACCAACAGGTCTGAGGGGGCGGGGAACCCTCCCCGAGGAAGCGAAGTTTGAGCCAAGATTTGGAGCATGAATAGAGAAGGAAGGTCGGAGGGACCGGGAGCGCTCGTGAAGGCGCTAGGATGGAGTTTCTGAGCCGGCACGGTTTTGCTTCCCCCTCCACAAGCTATTTAAGTGTCTGGAGACGTTTTGGGTTCTCACAACTCTGGGATTGTTCCTGGCATCCGATGGGTAGATGTCAGGGGTGCTGCTGAACAGCCTGCAGGACAGCCCTACATCAAAGACTTACCGACTCCAGTGTCAGTAGTACCAAGACTGAGGATCCCTGCTATAGACAGAGAGGAGCTGGTTCTCTGGATGCACATAAAGTGTGTTGAAGCTTATTTATTCAGTAGAGGGTGTTCAGCACATTAAACGGAAGGCTCAGAACCCTGTTTGTCCTCTGCACCAGTCTTACTTCCACCACATGGCACAGAGCCAGGCAAATAGGCACTCAGTAAATTTTGGTTGATGAATTGAACACTGTGTGCTAGGAAGGGAGGAGTGGTGATACAAGGACGATTAAGATAACCATGCTTCATTTCTTGCCCTTAGGCCTTGTATGTTTTATAATGATCTGATGGTGTGGTGTGTTTCAGGACTCCTTTGTAAAGGCAACATCTTTCCAAGGATTTGGCTTTTCTTTAGATCTGGTTCAATGAATGATCAAGGCAATGGAAATAGTGTAATGGTGTGAGATTCTTAGTGTGTCTGTGTCCGCTGTCTGTGTATCCCCTCAAATCCTCTCCTGTCTTGATGTGGTTCTCTCAACAGCTGTCAAATGTATTCCACACTAAGATTATAATTCTTCAAAAGAGGAATACTTAACAACAGTCAAAATCTAGTTCTTGGATAGCAACTTGGGAAATAGAGCTTGGGTGGTGACCAATGAGAAAGAGAAGAAATTATATGAGCTGCCCCAGCTCCTAAGTGCTTTGGGACTTGCAGTTCCGGCTATGTCTGAGACAGAAACTCCAACTTGTGGTGGCTTAGTAACTACCTCATAGGTGTGATGTGAGTATTAAATATAAGACATGATACTATAGAATCTTTAGCATAGTGCTTGATGGGTATTAAGGACTGGCATACCTCAGAGATATTGTGGGTAGGGTTCCAGACCACCAGAATAAATCGAGTCACACAAATTATTTTGGTTTCTCAGTATGTATATGTTATGTTTACACTTTACTGTAGTCCATTAAGTATGCAGTAGCATTATGTCTTTTAAAAATGTACATGCCTTAATTAAAAAATACTTTATTGCTAAAAAAATGCTAACCATCATCTGAACCCTCAGTGATTTGTAATCTCTTTGCTGATTTGCCAGTAGAGGATTCTGCCTTGATGTTAATGGCTGATGACTGAATGAGGTGATGGTTGCTGAATGTTGGGGTCGCTGTGGCAATTTCTTAGAATAAGACAATAGTGAAGTTTACTGCATTGATTGACTTTTCCTTTCACAAACAATTTTTCTATAACATGCAAAGCTGTTTAATGGTATATTCCCCATGGTGGAACTTCTTTCAAAACCAGAGTCAGTCCTCTCAAACCCTGCTACTGCTCTATCAACTAAGTTTATGTAATATTCTAAATCCTTTGTTGTCATTTCGACAGTCTTGACAGCATCTTCACTGGAAGTAGTTCCATCTCAAGAAACCTCTTTCCTCATCCATAAGAAGCACCTCTTCATCTTTTAAAGTTTTATCATGAGATTGCAGTAATTCAGTCACATCTTCAGGCTCCACTTCTAATTTTAGTCTTCTTACTAGTTCTACTACTCCTGCAGTTACAATAGTAATATCAAAGTTCACTAATCACAGATCACCATAACGGATGTGATAAGGTTGAAAAAGCTTGGAATATTGCAAGAATCACCAAAATGTGACACACAAAGTGAGCAAATGCTTCAGGAAAAAAATGGCATCCATAGACTTGCTCGACACCAGGGTTGCCACAGATCTTCAGTTGGTTAAAAAAATAGAATCTGTGAAGCTCAGTAAAGTGAAAGTGAAGTCACTCAGTCATGTCCGACTCTTTGCGACCTGTAGACTGTAGCCCACCAAGCTCCTTTGTCCATGGGATTCTCCAGGCAAGAATACTGGAGTGGGTTGCCATTTCCTTCTCCAGGGGATCTTCCTGACCCAGGGATCGAACCCAGGTCTCCCACATTGCAGGCAGATGCTTTAACCTCTGCACCACCAGGGAAGCCCTTAAATACAAGAATACAGTCTCTAGAACTTCAGATCCAAGTCAGAGATTTCAAGGGAGGAAAGGAAGCCAGGTTGAAAGAAGAAGGGGGAGGAGGCGGGAGAGGGGGGCGAAAGGGGTGGCCTTACAGACGTCTCCTGCCACCTACAGATACCCAGGCATTATGGGACTTTTCTCTGGGCCTCCAGAGAAGGGAGGACTGGAACTCAGCCCTACCAGAAATCAGACTAGACCAGAACCAGAATTTAAGTTCTCTGCCAAGAAGAGGTGATCAGTCTCCAATCCTCAGCTCAGGCTGAGGGCCCTTCGACCAGATTCCTTTTTCCAGGACTGGGGGACTAGAAAAACAGGGAAGGTTAGGAAGGGTTAAGGAGAGGAAAGAGAGAGAGAAGGGGAGAAAGGTCAATAAAGTCTCTTGTTCCTTACCGGTCGGGGCACTCTGGCCAGTTGCCTGTGTCAGGAGGAGACCAGGGACAAAAGGGTCCCAGTTGCGGCCTCTGGGTCTGGTCCATTGGCAGGCAAGCTGGCCCCTGAGTACCCCGAGTGGTCAGGAAGCTCAGTAAAGTGAAGTGCAGTAAAAAAAGACGTATGCTTGTACTTAATACATGTTGAATTTGTTGAATGAATTGTTCTGTAGTTTAAACAGCTTTGAAAGTAAAAATTATCAGTGTTGGGTTCTTTTCTTCTGTCTGCCTGCATTCATTTTTACCTCTCTTGGCTGTATAATGGGCTATTTGTATTACTTCTTATACATTCATTTCTCTCACTTTTATCTCAAGAAGTCTGTCTCTTTCAAATGTCTCTAAAAATTTCCACCAGTAGCCCATCTACTTGTAAACTTAAGTAGGAAGAAGTTAAGAATTATTTATTCTGTACTGTATTACTCCTTAGGGGAGTTTTTTTGAGATTTAATTCACATAAAATTCAGTTCTACATGTATGCAATTCAGAGGTTTTAGTGTACTCACAAGCTTGCGCAGCCATCATCACTATCTAATCTCAGCATTTTGTTCAGGGTAGTCAGAAACTCCCTGCCCTCCTCTTATACCCTAGCAACCACTCATCTACTGTCTTTGTGGATTTGCCAGTTCTGGACACTTTATATAAATGGATTCATACAATATATGGCCTTTTGTACTTGTCCTCCTTTACTTGATATATTATTTCCAGTGTTCATCCATGTTGTAGCAGGTATCAGTACTTCATTCCTTTTTTGCTGCCTACTAATATTCCATTGTATGAATATACCACATTTTATTTGAAAAAGAAAGTGAAAATTGCTCAGTTGTGTCCAACTCTTTGCGATTCCATGGACTATATAGTCCATGGAATTCTCCAGGCCAGAATACTGGAGAATTTCCCTTCTCCAGGGGATCTTCCTGACCCAGGAATCGAACCAGGGTCTCCTGCATTGCAGACTGATTTTTTATGAATTGAGCTGTGAGGGAAGGCCATGTTTTATTTATCCATCAGCTAATGGACATTTCTTTCCACTTTTTAGCCACTTTATAATGCTGCTTTGAAGATTAATGTACAAGATTTTGTGTTGACATACATTTGGAGCTGCTGAGTCATAGGGTAAATCCATGTTTAACTGAAGTTCTTTTGTTATCCCATTTTCAACTCTTCTGAATTTGGAAAGGTTTCAGAATTTAATGGGCCAACCTTTTTATATTTTGAAGGGGATGAAAATGAGTTTTGATATTGACTGGTATCACTAGTAGGTAGATCATCCTTCTGTGTCACTGTAAAACACTGAATAATACTAGCCATAAATGGAAACTGTTTAACTGCACAGAGTTTCTCTTACCCAGTATGTGGAGACCTGGGATTTCAGGGGATCGTACAATTTCTATTGTAGATGCAGTGAATTAGGGTTTGTTGTTGTTACTAAGAAAAAACTGCAGAGGTCAGTAAAGCGCATTAGGGAAAAAGTACAATATAGCCTTTTTTTTTCCCTCCAAAGTTAAATTTCACCTCTAAGAATTGATAGAGTTTGTGGATAGAGTTTATCCCAAACTCTGAAAGTCAGTCATGTCCTACTCTTTGCAACCCCATGGACAATATAGTCCATGGAATTCTCCAGGCCAAAATACTGGAGTGCGTAGCCTATCCCTTCTCCAGGGGATCTTCCTGACCCAGAAATCGAATCATGGTCTCCTGTATTGCAGGCAGATCCTTCACCAACTGAGCTATCAGGGAAGCCCCATGGGCTCTTATAAATTCAAAGTTTCTAAATTCATAATTTATCTTCCAGGAATTGTATTCTTTCACTTTTTATTAACATAAAATGTTAATATGCCAAGTATAATAAAAGCATTAATAAAGCACTTAATATGTGTCAGACACCATTGTAAGTTAATCCTAACTGAGAACAAATTAGGTCCTGTTTTTATCCTCATTTTTAGAGGAAGGAGCTGAGGCACAAAGCTATTAAGAAATTTGCCCAAGATTACACAGCTAATACATTGCTCATTTGTTGTTCAGTTGCGTCCAACTCATTGTGACCCCATGGACTATAGCATGCCAGGCTTCCCTCTCATTGACTGTCTCTTAGAGCCTGCTCAAACCCATATCCATTGAGTTGATGTTGCCATCCAGCTATCTCATCCTCTGTTACTCCCTTCTCCTCCCATCCTTAGTCTTTCCCAGCATCAGGGTCTATTCCAATGCGTTGGCTCATGTCCAGCTTCAAACCTGAACTGTCTGATTGAGAGTCAGTGCTCTGAGCCACTTCTCTTCCTTACTCTGTGCTGCCTCTCAAGTACTATACATACATAAGATATTATTTGCTATTTTTAGTTACAGCTAATTAAAGCTTTTGTTTATACAACTAGCAATAGACTTATACTGAATTCTTGGATCCTACCATTAGAATAAATATAAATGTTTTATTTAAGTAATGGGGAAATGGGAAGAAAATCTCATGTTCCCAGCTGAGGATTGGAGTTCCCAGCTTTTGACCAAGAATTCTGTCCATCATTGTACATCATATGACTAACTTTCATTACTGGAAGAATCGGGGAATTCATTTTATGTTCATCAGGATTGAAGCTATAGTACTTTGCTGTTTTGGTTACTTAGTTTTTTTCCTACCTCACTCTTCCATCCTGTTCCAGCAGGTAAGAATATCTTTGGCAGCTTTTTAATTAAAATAATATTATTTTTAATTTTTGCAATAATCAGAAGGGTTCTAGACCTTATAGGATCAGTATTGGGAATCTCTGTTCGGTTCTAGATTTTTTCTTCTTGCTTTGGGAGAAGTAGAGTCAAATATTGAGAGTTGCTTTAAAAATATCCTTAGGAGTAAAACATGTGGAAGAATACTTGAATACTTTGTATGCATTTGGCAGTTTCAGCTGAATGGGAATGAATTACAGGGAATTAAAAGATAATGGAGAGATCTAACTGCTTCCTTCATTTTACAGCTGGCTCAAGTAACTGTGTTCATGGCCATGCAGGAGAAATACCCAAGTGAGAGGATCTCTCATGCCACCTCACCAGGTGAGTAGTCAAAGTTTTCTGTATTAAATTCTGACCATTCGTCTATTATTTTATAGCGGAAATTTTCCTAAAAGGAAATACTGAACAAACAAGCATTCACTGAAATGCTGGTACCAAAAGAACAAAAATGACATGGGGCTACATTGAATAGAAAAATAGATCTGTCTGAGAGAACAACTATTTATCTCTCATGCTACATGACTTCCAGCAAGACCACGTGATTGATTATTGAGGGGGGCATATAAAGGATTGGAACAAAACGACTTTGGAACATAGTTCCATTTGAAATCAGAAAAACACGGCATAAATTACTGTGGTCTATGTTGTCTTTGTAGTCCTGTGGGTGGGTCAGTCATCTGCTAGCCCACAGAGATTGGAATTCTTCTCGGATGCCAGCAGTCTCACTTGTGTTGTCACTAGAAACTCAGAAATTTATCTCTAGAATGGATTTGAAGGATTTTGAAAGCTCAGTTGATATCCTAAGTTATTATGTTAAAAGTATATATGTATATTTTATATATATATTAAAACATGTAAATATATATACACACTCAATAGACAACATTAAGTGAAGGGCTTCCCATGTGGCTCAGCTGGTGAAGAATCAACCTGCAATGTGGGAGACCTGGATTCCATACCTGGGTTGGGAAGATTCCCTGGAGAAGGGAAAAAGGGTACCCATTTCAGTATTCTCGCCTGGAGAATTCCATGGGCAGAGGAGCTTGGAAGGCTACAGTCATACACACTCAATAGGCAACATTTAAGTAGATATGGTACATTCAAATAGGAAGTACCATTTTAGAAAAATAACTTTTGCATTCTGGGACATTTATGAAGAAAGAATACATTTATGGAACTAATTATATGTTTTCTTTAACTTTAAAAATCTTATAGTGCCTTATAACAGACATTTTCACAGGTATGTTATTTTCTTCTAGGCATATGGCCTTGCATATAGTAAGCACTTCAAAAAAATTCAAGAGTCATTCAGCAAATGTTTATTGAACATCTGCTATGTGCTGTCTTAGGACTAAATGTACAGTTTCTTAGGACAGCTATGTATAGTGCAAGTTTTGGAATGCAGCAGTTCCTGTCAGCTCACTGTCTTTCTGTGCGTTGTTCTGTGCGGTCTCTTGTTTGATTGATCATGGCCCGCAAGCTGGTAATAGGACACGTGGCATAACACAGAACTCACACACCTCAGATAATCAGTCTCTGTAATTGTACCAAAGCACGCTTTCATTTCAGCAAATCTTTCTTTTAGAATTGATACATGGAGTGGCTGACTAGGAAGATGGTAGAAGTGAATAAAAAGATTAATAGTAGTAACAGGGAGTGGTTTCCAGGATGAGGCTCTCAGTGGATTTTCACTGTTTGAAAAAACATGACAAATTATACACTGACTGGAGAGATAATGCCATATAGACTCACCAAGAAGTCAAATTTCTTTGCTTTTGGCTAGAATTCTGTATACTCTACCTACTACAGGACAGTTAAGCATCCCTAGTCCTTCCTCATCCCCAGGCTTCCCTGGTGGCTCAGACGGGAAAGCGTCTGCCTGCAATGCGGGAGACCCGGGTTCAATTCTGGGTCGGGAAGATCCCCTGGAGAAGGAAATGGCAATCCACTCCAGCACTTTTGGCTGGAAAATCCCATGGATGGAGGAGCCTGATAGGCTACAGTCCATGGGGTTGCAAAAAGTCGGACACAACTTCACTTTCACTTTCAGAATTTTGTTTAATTAGTATAGTAACACTGGCTAATCTTATGCTGATCAGAGGCTCTAATTTTTGGCTGTGTTTTCTACTAAAGATTGTTACAGATTACTGTGTATATATAGATCCTTTCAAATCAGACAGTCCCTTAAGGCCCAAAGAATAAAAGCAGTTCTTGGGGAAAGTGAGAATATCTTCAGTAGAAAGTAAAAGTAAGGGTAGCGAAAAAAGAAGGAAAAGTAGGTTGGTTCAGAAGGTGGGAGAAGCACTAAATTCAAATATCATTTGCTTCCCACTAGATCATAGAGTGTGTAGAAACATATTTTACACACTCAGATCCTGACACTTCAAATGGATAAGTAGCTGCCATTACCTGTTTGTTTACATGGATCATCTCAGATAAAGTTTAGAAAAATTACATTTATGGAACTAACTAACAGACATTTTGACACATATGTTATTTTCTTCTAGGCATATGGCCTTGCATATAGTAAGCACTTTGAAAAAATTCAAGAGTCATTCAGCAAGTATTTATTGAACATCTGCTATGCACTGTCTTAGGACTAAATGTACAGTTTCTTGGGGAAACTGTAGTGATTTAAAAAAAATAATTTGAATTTAACTCTTTGCTAATATGTTCATAAATCAAGTATTTATTGAACAATTCCTATCTACCAGGCCTCAAACAGCAAGCTGACAAAGTCAGATAAATTTCATCAGTCTTGTTTCATCTTCAGTTCAGTTCAGTTCAGTTCAGTCGCTCAGTTGTGTCTGACTCTTTGCGACCCCATGAATTGCAGCACGCCAGGCCTCCCTGTCCATCACCAACTCCCGGAGTTCACCCAAACTCACATCCATCGAGTCGGTGATGCCATCCAGCCATCTCATCCTCTGTTGTCCCCTTTTTCTCCTGCCCCCAATCCCTCCCAGCATCAGAGTCTTTTCCAATGAGTCAGCTCTTCACATGAGGTGGCCAAAGTACTGGAGTTTCAGCTTTAGCATCATTCCTTCCAAAGAACACCCAGGGCTAATCTTCTTTAGAATGGACTGGTTGGATCTCCTTGCAGTCCAAGGGACTCTCAAGAGTCTTCTCCAACACCACAGTTCAAAAGCATCAATTCTTTGGCACTCAGCCTTCTTCACAGTCCAACTCTCACATCCATACGTGACCACTGGAAAAACCATAGCCTTGACTAGACGGACCTTTGTTTCCTCTTATCTGCTCAGAAATTTCAGTAGTTCCTCTGCATTGCCCCCCAGAACCCTTCAGATTAACTTGTAAGACTTGGCTTGATATAGATTCACTCTGCCCAGAAGGATACCCTGATTCATTCCCAAGTGGTGATTTTCAAAGGACACTGGATTGCATGTTACCCTGTAGAGCATTTAGAAACATATGGGGATATTTTCAGGTTTCACAGTGATGGTGGGATGGAGTGAGCTCTGTTACTGGCATTTAGGGAATGGGGAAGGACTAGGGATGCTTAACCATCCTGTAGTAGGTAGAGTATACATTGAAGAATTGTCAGACCCAGAATGCCAAGAGCACCTGTTGAGAAACCCTGCAAGAGGGAAAAATGTGGGTATTGGAATCAGAATAACATGGGTTCAAATCTCAGCTGTATCCTCTGTAAAATAGGGGTTAAAATACTTTTCACTAAGTAGGTAGATGAGACCATGTCTGTAAAGTGCTGTGGCTTCTAGATTTCAAAGAATGGAGCCACTGTTAACTGTCTCAGTACTCCTGGATCCTTGGTAGGTCTTTTTTTTGTGTCTTTGAACATTCTCATCTCTTATGCTACTTCCATTTAGATTTAACTAATTCAGGGACTTCCCTGGTGGTTCATTGGTTGAGAATCTGCCTTACAATGCAGGGAACATGGGTTCGATCCCTAGTTTGGGAATTAAGATTCCACATGCCTTGGGGCAGCTGAACCTGTGTGCCACAGCTGCTGAGCCTGAGTGTCTAGAGCCCGTGCTCTGAGATAAGAGAACCCACTGCAAGGAGAAGCCCAGTAGCACAACTAGAGAGTAGCCCCTACTCGCCACAACTAGCGAAAGCCCACCTGCAGCAATGAAGAGTCCCTGTGCCACAACAGAGACCCAGTGCAGCCGTGAATGAATGGATGAATGCCTAGTTTTAAAAAAAATCATTAAAAAAAAGTAAAGTTAACTAATTCAGAGTAGCTGAAATAGGCACAGGAGGAAGAAAAGGGTGAGGTATGGCTATTCTCTCACAGGTTTAAGTGATTAAAAAAAAAAGTTTTGTGGAATTACACGAGCTGATTTACATTAACAGTGGGAAATGCTGGTTGTTTCAGGTTCCAGCATGATTCAGAAGGGCAGTTCCCTGGGCACTGAATGGCAGACCCCAGTTATCTCAGAGGCCTTTCGGAGCCGCTTCAGTCGTTGTTCAAGTGTAGCCGATAGTGGGGACACAGCCATTGGCACATCGTGCTCAGACATCGCAGAGGGTAAGTTTGAATTAATGATTTGATTACCAAAATATGTTGTCGTTTTCAAATTGTGTTTCAGGTGTATTGTCATTTCCAGAATATTCATGAGTCAATTTACTCAGAGTCTGCTTGATTCTTCCTATGCTATGCTCGTCACAACTAGTCCCTTCCTCTCAACTTCTGCTGTTTGTCCTGCCTGAACAATTTCCTAATAGGTTTCTTGGCATCAGGTCTTTCCCTCTCCTGCCAGATTAATCTTAAATCCTGATTTCATAGTTTCCCTTTCCTGCAAATCCTCAACTATTTCTGTTACTTGGAGGATAAAGGTCAGAGTCTTCAATTCTATGATCTGTCCCTGTCCCATTCACACTTTTTAAAAAAAATTTTTTGTTTATTTATTTTTGGCTGTGCTGGGTCTTCGTTGCTGCATGGGCTTTTTTCTAGCTGTGGAGAGCAGGACTTACTCTCTAGTTGCGATACACTGGCTTCTCATTGCAGTATCTTCCCTTGTTGGAGAGCATGGGCCCTAGGGTGTGCCAGCTTCAGTAGTTGCAGCATGTGGGCTCAGTAGCTGTGGCTCCAGGGCTCTAGAGCACAAGCTCAGTAGTTGTGGGCACATGGGCTTAGTTGCTCAGTGGCATGTGGAATCTTCCTGGACCAGGGATTGAATCCTTGTCTCCTGCATTGGCAGGTGGATTCTTTACCACTGAGCCACCAGGGAAGCCCCAGACATATTTCTTACTGTCCTCAGGTATGTTGTCTTAACTATGCTATGAAAGCACAGGAAGCACAGAACTATTTTTTTTTATTTGATACCTGAGCTCTTTCCTTCTTTAATCTGGACTCATTTGTGCTATTCTCATCTTCTCTTGCCCCTCTCAGCTATGTTGATCTTATTTTTCATGACTTAGTGAAGTGTCTTGACCAAACTTTTCACATCTCTTTCTCCCATTACTGATCTTCCTTTTTGCAATCTTATACTTTATTTTTTCTGCCACTTGTTTTTGCATTTAAGTAATAGCTATTAGGCTGGTTTGTAAATAATATATCCCAATAAAAAATTAAAAAGAAAAAACAGCAAAAACCTGTAAGGTTGTACTTTACAAGAGTTTGTTTGTTTGTTTGTTTTTCCTTTTCATTTAGATGGTGGGTTCCTAGGAGGATAGAAAATCTAGTGATAATAATTAACTACTGTTTATCAAATACTTTATGATGAATACTACGCTAATTTTTTTTCATTAATACCATTAAGAACTCTATGCATTTTTTTTTTAAGCGCTGGTCTTAGTTTTGGCACTTGAGACCTTTAGTTGTGACATATGAGATCTAGTTCCTTGACCAGAGAACAAACCCTGGCCCCCTGCAATGGGAGGATGGAGTCTTAATCACTGAATCAACAAGGAGTCCCAAGAGATATTTTATTTCCAATGTACAAATGAGAAAGCTGAATTTCAAAGTGATTAAGTGAGCTGATTAAAGTCAGAATGAATTACTTTGGTACTTTATCAGATGTCACACCCACTTGGATGGCTATAATCAAAAAGATAGTAAGTGTTGGTGGGAATGTAGGGAAACTGGAGCCTGTCTATTGCTGGTGGGAATGTAAAATGTTGCCGCTGCTTTGGAAAGCTGTTTGGCAGGTCCTTAAAAGATTAAACATAGAGTTGCATCATGGCCTAGCAAATCTACTCCTGGGGTGTATATACTCAAGAGAAGATGAAAACATACATCCACACAGCAACTTGTACACAAATATTCATAGCAGCGTTGGTTAATAATAACCAAAAAATGGAAACAACCCTAAGTATCAGTTAACAAATAGATGAAAAAAATGTTGTATATCCATATTATGGAATACTGTGGAGCAATAACGGAGAAGGCAATGGCACCCTACTCCAGTACTGTTGCCTGGAAAGCCCCATGGACGGAGGAGCCTGGTAGGCTGCAGTCCATGGGGTCGCTAAAACTTGGCACGACTGAGCGAATTCACTTTCGCTTTTCACTTTCATGCATTGGAGAAGGCAATGGCACCCCACTCCAGTATTCTTGCCTGGAGAATCCCAGAGACAGAGGAGCCTAGTGGGCTGCCGTCTGTGGGGTCTCACAGAATCGGACACAACTGAAGCGACTTAGCAGTAGCAGTGGAGCAATAAAAAGGAGTGAAGTATGAATACACTCCACAAACTGGATGAACTTTAAAAAATCCATGCTGAGTGAAAAAAGCTAGACACAAAAGACCACATATTATATGATTCCATTTGTAAGTGTCCAAAATAGGCCAATTTATATAGAGACAGAAAGGAGATTTAGTGGTTGCCTAAGGCTATGAAGTTAGAGTAAATGCAGCATGACCGCTAGAGGGTAAAAAGGTTTCTTTGGGGATGATGAAAATGTCCTAAACTTGATTGTAGTGATGGTCACATAATTCTGTGAATATACTAAAAAAACATTGAATTGTGTGTTTCAAGTGGGTGAAAATTGTATGGTATGTGAACTATATCTCAGTAAAGCTGTTTTGTTTTGTTTTTTTAAGAAAAAATGTTTGGGAAAAAATCTATTTTGAAGAATAAAATACTAGTACTGACTCCTGGGCACCTGGCATTTGATTTGATAGCTATGTGTATATGGGCACAGTGTTAGTAAATATTGAGTAAATGGAATAATAGATTTTAATAGACAGAACTTTAAAAATCACTTAATCCAGTTCATTTTTGCAAATGATTAACAAAAATTCCACACAGGGTTAAGTAGCTTGCCTAATGTCACACAGCTAATTATCAGATTCAGGTCTCCCACCTGTAGTATTCTTTCTATCACTTGTGTAATCAAAAGTGTTACTGTCAATGTACTTAGGACTTGTTAAGGTTTTGTCTACATGGGCAGTCATAGGATCTTTTTCATTTTGACTAAATAATTGAGCTTTTAAAAATCAGACAGTTTTCTAGATTTTTCCCCCTGTTGAATTGACTGGCTGTATTTCATCCAGTCAAATTGTTACACAGATTGTGTGTAACTCTGCATGCTTTTTATATCTTTGGGGAAATATATATTTATATTTCCTTCCCAGTACATTTTAATTTTTAATTTTTTTGACTGAGTGTGTGGCTTGTTACCACAACTTATCTCAGTTACCCTACCAGAGATCAAACTTGGGTCCCCAGAGGTGAAAGCTCAGGCTCTTTACCGCTGGACCACCAGGGAATTGCCAGTCATGTGTTCTTTTTTAAAATTATAGTAGTCTTGACATGGTGGCCAAAGCCATTGGTCTAGAAGTTTCTTTTAAAAGGATCTAAGGTTTCTTTTCTGCCATGTTATATACTGTGGTCTTAATTTTGTTTTTTGCTCAATTTGTTCATGACTGTGTCTTGGTTTATTTGGAGCCCAGTTGACCAGAACATTTGTGACTGGTAAAAAATATACTTCATTAGGTGTTCTTTTTTTCTATTTAAAAATTTATTTATTTTATAATGGAGTGCAGCTGATTTACAATGTTGTGTTAATTTCAGGTGTATGACAAAGTAATTCGGTTATATATACACATATATCTATTTTTTTTCATATTCATTTCCCATTTAGATTATTATAAAATATTGAGTAGAGATCCCTGTGCTATACAGTAGGTCCTGTTGATTACAATAGTATATTAATCCCCAAATCTTAATTTTTCCCTCCCCTTCACCTTTCCCATTTGGTAACCATAAATTCATTCTCTAAGTCTGTGAGTCTATTTTCTGTTTGTAAATAAGTTTATTTGTATCATTTTTCTAGGCTCCACATATAAGTGATATCATATGATATTTGTCTTTGTCTAACTTAGTATGATAATCTCTAGGTCCATTCATGTTACTGCAAATGGCATTATTTCATTTTTCTTTCTTTTCTTTTTTATGGTTAAGTAATATTCCATTGAATATATGTACCACATCTTTATTCGTTCATCTGCTGATGGACATTTAGGGTTTTTTGTTTCATTTTGCTTTTCCTGGTTGTTCTGTGCAACTTGTGGGATCTTAGTTCCCCAGCTGAGGACTGAACCCAGGCCTCTGCAGTGAAAGCCTAGAGTCCTAACCATTGAACTGCCAGGGAATTCCCCATTTAGGTTTTTGATTCTACCCTTCACTAAGGTGTTTTACCTTGAAGATTCTCAAGGGACAAGATAGAGGTAGATACTTGACAGCTCAGAAGTCTTTCAGTTTTTTGATAAAGACTGAAATCATCACTGGCTTATTTCAGACTACTGTACTTCATAAACCAGTAAGGGATATAGGAGAAGTGACCAAAATTTAGCAATAGCTAAGTCTACCCCTTACCAAGAAAGGATGGTTGCTAAAAAGAATGAATTGCTTTTGGTGGGGGGTGGGGGTTGAGGGGCAGGGAGTATGTTTGAGGAAAGGAGAGATTTAGAGATATATCCTTGAAGTGGCAAAAACCCAATGATTTGGTGAATTGTTCAGTTCAGCCGCTCAGTCGTGTCTGACTCTTTGCAACCCCATGAATCGCAGCACTCCAGGCCTCCCTGTCCATCACCAACTCCCGGAGTTCACTCAAACTCATGTCCATCGAGTCGGTAATGCCATCCAGCCATCTAATCCTCTGTAGTCCCCTTCTGCTCCTGCCCCCAATCCCTCCCAGCATCAGGGTCTTTTCCAGTGAGTCAACTCTTCGCATGAGGTGGACAAAGTATTGAAGTTTCAGCTTCAGCATCAGTCCTTCCAATGAACACCCAGGGCTGATCTCCTTCAGAATGGACCAGTTCGATCTCCTTGCAGTCCAAGGGACTCTCAAGAGTCTTCTCCAGCACCACAGTTCAAAAGCATCAATTCTTCGGTGCTCAGCTTTCTTCACAGTCCAACTCTTGCATCCATACATGACCACTGGAAAAAACATAGCCTTGACTAGACAGACCTTTGTTGGCAAAGTAATGTCTCTGCTTTTCAATATGCTATCTAGGTTGGTCATAACTTTCCTCCCAAGGAGTAAGGGTCTCTTAATTTCATGGCTGCAATCACCATCTGCAGTGATTTTGGAGCCCCCCAAAATAAAGTCTGACACTGTTTCTACTGTTTCCCCATCTATTTCCCATGAAGTGATGGGACCAGATGCCATGATCTTAGTTTTCTGAATGTTGAGCTTTAAGCCAACTTTTTCACTCTCCTCTTTCACTTTCATCAAGAGGCTTTTTAGTTCCTCTTCACTTTCTGCCATAAGGGTGGTGTCATCTGCATATCTGAGGTTATTGATATTTCTCCTGGCAATCTTGATTCCAGCTTGTGTTTCTTCCAGCCCAGTGTTTCTCATGATGTACTCTGCATATAAGTTAAATAGGCAGAGTGACAAAATATAGCCTTGAAGTACTCCTTTTCCGATTTGGATCCAGTCTGTTGTTCCATGTACAGTTCTAACTGCTGCTTCCTGACTTGCATACAGGTTTCTCAAGAGGCAGGTCAGGTGTTCTGGTATTCCCATCTCTTTCAGAATTTTCCACAGTTGATTGTGATCCACACAGTCAAAGGCTTTGGCATAGTCAATAAAGCAGAAATAGATGTTTTCCTGGAACTCTCTTGCTTTATTGATGACCCAGTGGATGTTGGCAATTTGATCTCTGGTTCCTTTGCCTTTTCCAAAAGCAGCTTGAACATCTGGAAGTTCACAGTTCACGTGTTGCTGAAGCCTGGCTTGGAGAATTTTGAGCATCAGTTTACTAGTGTGGGAGATGAGTGCAGTTGTGCAGCAGTTTGAGCATTCTTTGGCATTGCCTTTCTTTGGGATTGGAATGGAAATTGACCATTTCCAGTCCTGTGGCCACTGCTGAGTTTTCCAAATTAGCTGGCATATTGAGTGCAGCACTTTCACAGCATCATCTTTTAGGATTTGAAATAGCTCAACTGGAACCCCATCAATTCCACTAGCTTTGTTCGTAGTCATGCTTTCTAAGGCCCACTTGACTTCACATTCCAGGATGTCTGGCTCTAGGTGAGTGATCACACCATCGTGATTAACTGGGTCATGAAGATCTTTCTTTGTACAGTTCTTCTGTGTATTCTTGCCACCTCTTCTTAATATCTTTTGCTTCTGTTAGGTCCATACTATTTCTGTCCTTTATCGAGCCCATCCTTGCATGAAATGTTCCCTTGGTATCTCTAATTTTTTTGAAGAGGTCTCTAGTCTTTCCCATTCTGTTGTTTTTCTCTATTTCCTTGCATTGATTGCTGAGGAAGGCTTTCTTATCTCTCCCTGCTATTCCTTGGAACTCTGTTTTCAAATGGGTATATCTTTCCTTTTCTCCTTTGCTTTTTGCTTCTGTTCTTTTCACAGGTATTTGTAAGGCCTCCTCAGACAGCCATTTTGCTTTTTTGGATTTCTCTTCCATGGGGATGGTCTTGATCCCTGTCTCCTATACAATGTCATGAACTTCCATCCATAGTTCGTCAGGCACTCTATCTATCAGATCTAGACCCGTAAATCTATTTCTCACTTCTACTGTATAATCATAAGGGATTTGATTTAGGTCATAGCTGAATGGTAATGGTGTTCCCTACTTTCTTCAATCTAAGTCTGAATTTGGCAATAAGGAGTTCATGATCTGAGCCACAGTCAGCTCCCAGTCTTATTTTTGCTGACTGTATAGAGCTTCTCCATCTTTGACTGCAAAGAATATAATCAATCTGATTTCTGTATTGACAGTCTGGTGATGTCCATGTGTAGAGTGTTCTTTTGTGTTGTTGGAAGAGGGTGTTTGCTATGACCAGTGCATTCTCTTGGCAAAACTCTATTAGCCTTTGCCCTACTTCATTCCATACTCCAAGGCCAAATTTGCCCATTACTCCAGGTGTTTCTCGACTTCCTACTTTTGCATTCCAGTCCCCTACAATGAAAAGGACATCTTTTGTGGGTGTTAGTTCTAAAAGGTCTTGTAGGTCTTCATAGAACCGTTCAACTTCAGCTTCTTCAGTGTTACTGGTCAGGGCATAGGCTTGGATTACCATGATACTGAATGATTTGACTTGGAAACGAACAGAGATTATTCTGTCGTTTTTGAGACTGCATCCAAGTACTGCATTTCGGACTCTTCTGATGACCATGACGGCTACTCCATTTCTACTAAGGGATTCCTGCCCACAGTAGTAGATATAATAGTCATCTGAGTTTAATTCATCCATTCCAATCCATTTTAGTTCGCTGATTCCTAAAATATCAATGTTCACTCTTGCCATCTCCTGTTGAACAAAGCTAGTGGAGGTGATGGAATCCCAGTTGAGCTATTTCAAATCCTAAAAGATGATGCTGTGAAATTGCTGCACTCAAGATGCCAGCTAATTTGGAAAACTCAGCAGTGGCCACAGGACTGGAAAAGGTCAGTTTCCATTCCAATCCCAAAGAAAGGCAATGCCAAAGAATGCTCAAACTGCCGCACAACTGCACTCATCTCACACACTAGTAAACTGATGCTCAAAATTCTCCAAGCCAGGCTTCAGCAACACGTGAACTGTGAACTTCCAGATGTTCAAGCTGCTTTTGGAAAAGGCAAAGGAACCAGAGATCAAATTGCCAACATCCACTGGGTCATCAATAAAGCAAGAGAGTTCCAGGAAAACATCTATTTCTGCTTTATTGACTATGCCAAAGCCTTTGACTGTGTGGATCACAATCAACTGTGGAAAATTCTGAAAGAGATGGGAATACCAGAACACCTGACCTGCCTCTTGAGAAACCTGTATGCAAGTCAGGAAGCAGCAGTTAGAACTGTACATGGAACAACAGACTGGATCCAAATCAGAAAAGGAGTACGTCAAGGCTGTATTTTGTCACTCTGCCTATTTAACTTATATGCAGAGTACATCATGAGAAACGGTGGGCTGGAAGAAGCACAAGCTGGAATCAAGATTGCCAGGAGAAATATCAATAACCTCAGATATGCAGATGACACCACCCTTATGGCAGAAAGTGAAGAGGAGCTAAAAAGCCTCTTGATGAAAGTGAAAGAGGAGAGTGAAAAAGTTGGCTTAAAGCTCAACATTCAGAAAACTAAGATCATGGCATCTGGTCCCATCACTTCATGGGAAATAGATGGGGAAACAGTAGAAACAGTGTCAGACTTTATTTTGGGGGGCTCCAAAATCACTGCAGATGGTGATTGCAGCCATGAAATTAAGAGACCCTTACTCCTTGGGAGGAAAGTTATGACCAACCTAGATAGCATATTGAAAAGCAGAGACATTACTTTGCCAACAAAGGTCCGTCTAGTCAAGGCTATGTTTTTTCCAGTGGTCATGTATGGATGCAAGAGTTGGACTGTGAAGAAAGCTGAGCACCGAAGAATTGATGCTTTTGAACTGTGGTGCTGGAGAAGACTCTTGAGAGTCCCTTGGACTGCAAGGATATCCAACCGGTCCATCCTAAAGGAGATCAGTCCTGGATGTTCATTGGAAAGACTGATGCTGAAACTGAGACTCCAATACTTTGTCCACCTCATGCGAAGAGTCGACTCATAGGAAAAGACCCTGATGCTGGGAGGGATTGAGCACAGGAGGAGAAGGGGACGACAGAGGATTAGATGGCTGGATGGCATTACCGATCCGATGGACATGGGTTTGGATAAACTCTGGAGTTGGTGATGGACAGGGAGGCCTGGAGTGCTGCGATTCATGAGGTCACAAAGAGTTGGACACTCTGAGTGACTGAACTGAACTTATGGGAATGGATGCCATGATCTTAGTTTTCTGAATGTTGTGCTTTAAGCCAACTTTTTCACTCTCCTCTTTAACTTTTTTCTTCATTTTCTGCCATAAGGTTGGTGTCATCTGCATATCTGAGGTTATTGATATTTCTCCTGGCAATCTTGATTCCAGCTTCTGCTTCCTCCAGCCCTGCATTTCTCATGATGTAGTTTGCATATAAGTTAAATAAGCAGGGGGACAATATACAGCCTTGACGTACTCCTTTGCCTATTTGGAAACAGTCTGTTGTTCCATGTCCAGTTCGAACTGTTGCTTCCTGACCTGCATACAGGTTTCTCAAGAGGCAGGTCAGGTGTTCTGGTATTCCCATCTCTTTCAGAATTTTCCACAGTTGATTGTGATCCACATAGTCAAAGGCTTTGGCATAGTCAATAAAGCAGAAATAGATGTTTTCCTGGAACTCTTCTTGCTTTTTTGATGACCCAGCAGATGTTGGCAATTTGATCTCTGGTTCCTCTGCCTTTTCTAAAACCAGCTTGAACATCTGGAAGTTCACGGTTTACGTATTGCTGAAGCCTGGCTTGGAGAATTTTGAGCATCAGTTTACTAGCATGTGAGATGAGTGCAGTTGTGCGGCAGTTTGAGCATTCTTTGGCATTGCCTTTCTTTGGGATTGGAATGGAAACTGACCTTTTCCAGTCCTGTGGGCACTGCTGAGTTTTCCAAAGTTGCTGGCATATTGAGTGCAGCACTTTCACAGCATCATCTTTTAGGGTTTGAAATAGCTCATATTTAAAAAATCACATATCTCGTATGCTAAATTTGAATAGCCTTTGAAAATTATAGAAGATAGTGACACTTTTGGAAATGTGTTGCTGTTTTGTTTCAAAATGCTCTTAAACAGAAGCCAGACTTTAAGGTATCTTGACATTTTATAGTACTTTCTCAGAATCACACAGTTTCCTTAATGTAAACAGATAAACACAGTAGATAAATGATAGATGCTGACAGACCTCATTTCATCATCCATAGATGGACCATACTCACCAGCAAATTAGAGAAACTATATTCTTTTGGGCAGTTGGTACCTTTTTTCTTGACTTAGGTTTTGGCATTACTCCTTTGGGCATTATGGGCTCAAAACTGAATTTGGTGAGTCGTGAGAGAGTGGTGCCGTGGGTAGAGAATGGAAGGAGGTATTGCCGAGTTCAGCATTGTAGCAGCCGTCATAATCAAAATCTTGCTGTCTTCTCTTCCATAATTATATTTGGAAAGTGGGGACCCTTGATGAGAGAATGTTATGGTGTCACTATAGAAGATTTCAAGGAGGGAGCTTTCTAGTCTTAGAATCTTCATCACCACCAGTCTACCTTAACCGTGTTGACTAGTTATGTATTTAAGTTTTGGGACATCAAAAACGGTGTCCTTTGACTCTTGAAATGTCCTTTCTTGGTCCTGAGAAGCTGATGCATGCCATCAAAAATTACTGGTTGTTTTGCTTCTTGTTTGTTTTTACTATGGTATTTTATAAATCCCCACGATCATCTGAGTAGAGGAAATTAGATACTCTGCGTACGTTATAAGGGATAATTTGGCTTGCTTGTTTTTAAAGAAGTGCTTACAAATGCATATGAGAAGATGATAGCAGATCTATACCCATTTAATTCTGAAAAAGGTTAGTATCTGTCCTCATTGGCTGAGTATGTTCTGTGTTGGTTGATGGAAAATGAAACAAATCGGAGATCTATTCTTCTCCACAGTAGGTGTTGCTTAGTTTGGAAAGAATCTTGGACACAGTTGAGAAAGACAGACGTTTCTATCCCTTGTCCCCCTCACTCGGTTCCCTGCCTGCTGAAGGCAATAGGTATGTTTCCTCATATTCCTGCCTGTACTTTGCTTATAGCCCCCAGCCCTGTGTTAGTTGTGTGACCTTGTAGTCCTCTCCACAGTGGCACTTGAAAGTTGGAAACAGTAAAAATGTGAACTTTTTGCAGCAGAGCCAATTGGAGAGTTGTCTCCCAAGACTAGGCAGGAGTTAAAGGAAACATAAATCCAGTCTCAAGGAAAGTGAAAAATCAGTTATATACAAACAAGGGGCTAAATAAAAGGCAAAGTGAAAAATAGAGGATTTCAGTGTTTACCAGTTGAGAGTGCTCACTGTGCTAGAATGAAACCTGAGAGTTGCTAAGAATAACTTGACATATCCTGGCAGTCAGGTCTGGCGTGTGGGAGAGAGAGCAGAATCCTGATTCAGATGCGGTGCTCCCCGCCCCAGACACAAAGCAGCACTATCCAGTTTGCCGTATTCTTTGGATAGTTTAGATTCATTGTTCAGCTTTGCTGTGGAGCTTTTGGAGATCAAAGAGGATTCCGGCAGCCCTTGGAAAAGACATTTTTATTAGATTGGATTATAGCTTAGAGTCGCCCAGCTCTTGGAAGAGTAGGACCTAATCCAGTTCCCTTAAGTAAGTGATGTTTTTCTTAAGTTCAGTTTTCAGCTTTGTTGACTGGCAGGGTTTTTTTAATTCAGATACAAAGAACAGTATAAATTAAAAGTGAAGCCAGTGTTACCTTTCTTTGGTTTGCCTTGGGAATGGCATTTGAGATCCTAGAACACACATCTCCCATTTAGGCTGCTATATTTTTCTGCCTGATACTTGTGACAGTGCCCTCTCTGCCTGCTCTCAGGCAGAGAATGTCTGGCATAGCAGCCAAACTCAAAAAAAGCTTGCTGCTTCGATTTTGACTTACGGAAGACTATTCTCTCCACAGATTTTTGCAGTTCAAGTAGCAGTCCTTCTTTCCAGCCCATCAAAAGCCACGTCACCATTCCAACAGCCCATGTGATACCTTCTACTTTCGGGACCTCTCCTGCCAAGCCAAATTCTGCTGCTGGACCCTCTTCCAAACTTCCTTTGTCAGGGTTGGCTGAAAGTGTGGGGATGACAAGAAATGGAGACCTCAGTTCAATGAAACGTTCTCCAGGCCTTTCTAGAGATTTCGTGTATCTTTGTGGTGCTGCTGGAGAAAATGGAGTTGAGCAGTCCTGGTTTCCAGCAGTGGGCCGTGAAAGAGAAGAAGAAGCGAGAAAGTTTGATGTTCCCAATATGGAGTCTACCCTCAATCAGTCAGCAATGCTGGAGACACTTTATTCAGATCCCCACTACCGAGTCTATTTCCACAACCCAAGAACCGACACAAACAAGGAGTTATACAAAGGGTTGCCTGAGACCAAGAAGGCACCAGGCAGCGGGGCAGTATGTGAGAGGAATGGACCACACCCTGGCAGCAGTGGGGTTCTTCCTTTGGGACTCCAGCCTGCTCCTGGGCTCTCCAAGCCTCTACCTTCTCAGGTGTGGCAGCCGAATCCTGACCCTTGGCATTCCCACGAGCGATCTTGTGAACTCAGCACTTGTCGGCAGCAGCTGGAATTGATCCGTTTACAGATGGAGCAAATGCAGGTAGAGGCCTTTCTTTCCTTGGACTTTGCAGTTTCTGTGCTAATCTTAGAACTATATAGGTTTTTTTTCTTATAAGTTTTGACTCCAAAGAAAGTGTTTGTAAAAAGAAGGGAAGATTTTTATAGGTAGGCAATCTTGTGAATGTCATCAAATCTGTTGGTTCTAAACACCAGATTGGTTCTCCAAAGCAGAGGGTTACAAAGGGAAACCCAGAAGTAGGACACAAACACTGATTGCATGTGTGTGTGCTTACATAACAGTCACTAGGCTAGGTACTTTAACATACAGAGTCTTACTTGATCCTTACAGCACTCTGATGAAGTAAATGTAGGAATTTACCAGGTTCTTAGAATAACTAATCTGTCCAGAGACACAGAGCTGTTTTAAGTGGCAGAGCTCTAGGGTTCAAAAGCTATCTTTTAGGCCCATATTCTTTCCACTGTACTACTTTTGTGTCTGTTTTTTGGTTTTGTTTTGTTTTCTGAAAGTTATTTTACTCACTAAGAATGGGGAGAAAGGAAGCAGGACGCATTTTCCTTTCCTGGTTGGTGAGGGCATCTTAGCTCCTGATTTGCTTTTGTTCCAGATAAAGAAAGATAAACTGACCTTTTCTTAGAAACTAGAGCCTTTCTGAGCAAGGAGTGTCCAGTTGGCAGAAGTCTGTTAGGCAGGTTCTTTCCAGTCATGCATCAGAGCTAAAATTATTTCATAAACAGTGGGCCTTCTCCAACTGAGCCAAAGTGAATCTTGACTGCAGACACAGCTGGGCGCTTTGTAGGTGCTTTCAGGTGCCTGTAGGTTAACATTAAGTCCCACTGGGCCTGCTTGTCTTCCAGCTTCAGAATGGAGCCGTCTGCCACCATCCTGCTGGTTTTTCTCCTTCATTGCCCACGTTAGACCCAGCACAATGGATGAGCATCTTGAACAGTAATGAACACCTTCTGAAGGAAAAGGAGCTCCTTATTGACAAGTAAGGGGGCAAGGGGCCATAGGGCCCCCACTGATGACATCTCCCCAAGGGCAGTGCATCCTCCTCTGTTTAGACCCCTGCTTTGCCTCATAATAAGTAGCCTAGTCCTGTGTGTGAATAATGTGATAGGTTTGTTGCATATCTCTGCAGGGGCTGTGGGGAATGCCTAGAGGAGGCAGCTGGGTCTTTGCAGCTCATCTTTCTTCATTTTCCCTGAGTCAGTTTTCTCATTTGCATTTCTTCCTTCAGCACTACCCTAGAATCCAAGGTCTTTGTTTACAAAGTGTGGTTTTTACCTACTTAAGGAAAGTTGGGGCTCATATTACAAGTGGGTTTGTGTCAGGACCCTGGGCCTCATTCTGTTCTGACTTTTGCAGGCAGAGGAAACATATCTCTCAGCTGGAACAGAAGGTGCGAGAGAGTGAACTGCAAGTCCACAGTGCTCTTTTAGGCCGTCCTGCCCCCTTTGGGGATGTCTGCTTGCTGAGGCTGCAGGTAAGCCTTGGCAGCCAGGATGGCACTCTGCTTGTCATAATTCAGTATCTTCCCTGTGCTTGGCACTGGTAGGTATCCAGGAGATAGAAAATGGACCAAGTGAAGTAAGGTATTCTTGCCCTCAGAAAGTAAACATTCTAATTATAAAGCATTTCCTGTTCTGCTCTTGAGGGGGCAGAAAAGGCCTGAGGATGGAATCAAGTAGAAGTCCAGGTGCCTTGATATCAGGACATACTTGGGAGAAAAGGAAGGCAGAGCAAGGTTCATGGTAAGGTCCTAGAATTGAGTGATGTTCTGAGAAGTCTTCATCTGTCGGCCCTGGCCAAATGAAGACAGAAGCAGAGGTAGCACAGAGATGTAGAGCCATTCCCATTTTTATTCTTCCATGTCTAGGAGCAACTGAGGGAAAACTATGCGTCTCTCAGGTCAGTAGCTCTGAAAGATGTTGGCCAAGCTTCTTCTGCAATTTGGGCTTTTGAGTGATGAGTATTAGACAGACTATAGTACTGTACTGGCTTTGCCACCTAGTGGGCTTCTTAAGATAATGTTCCATCTTGGAGAATCAGAATGTTAGTGTGAGAATGGCCATTACATAAAATATATCTCAGTCTTCTCATTTACTGATGAGAAAATTGAGGCCCAAGAAGGAGGAAGAATTTACCTTAAGTCATATAAAGAATGAGTGGAGGAGAACCAGGCCTTGAGCCCAGGTCTGCTGATATGTTGTCCTGTATTCCTTTGTTACATGACTGGTCCTTGAATATTGCTTTAAGCCAGTGGTTCTGAAATTTGAGTGTGCATCGGAATCACCTGGAGGGCTTGTTGAAACACAGATTATTAAGATCCGTCCCCAGAATTTCTGATTCACTGGGTCTGGGAGTTGGACTTAAGAATTTGCATTTCTAACAAGTTCCCAGGTAATGCTGAAGCTGTTAGTCCTGAAAGTGAAAGTCGCTCAGTTGTATCCAACTCTGTGACTCCATGGACTATACAGTCCATGAAGTTCTTCAGGCCAGAATACTGGAGTCAGTAGCCTTTCCCTTCTCCAGGGGATCTTCCTAGCCCAGGGATTGAACCCAGGTGTCCCACAGTGCAGGTGGATTCTTTACCAACTGAATTATCAAGGAAGCCCCTGTTAGTCCTAGGACCACACTTTGAGAAGCACTGCTTGCAGAAATTCATAGAGAAAATTGATACTCGACCACAAAGTATGCTAGGTATAAGTAAAGTACATGGGACTCTCAGGGTAAGGAACAGTTACATATTGCGAATCTTTCTGCAGGAATTGCAGCGAGAGAACACTTTCTTACGTGCACAGTTTGCACAGAAGACAGAAGCCTTGAGCAAAGAAAAGATCGAGCTTGAAAAGAAACTCTCTGCTTCAGAAGCTGAAGTTCAGCTCATCAGAGAGTCACTCAGAGTGGCACTGCAGAAGCATTCGGAGGAAGGGAAGAAACAGGAAGAAAGGGTGAGCTAAGGAGCTGATAGCTTTCTAATTCACGAAAGAATTGTCAGTCAGCCCTTTCCTGCCAAACTATTCTTGGAACCTGGAGGAGACAGTTGGGTGAAACACCCTACATTGACTTCTCATGCAGGACTGGCTTGTTTGAAATGGAACCCTTCATATCTGCTTCATCTCCACAAAACTATCACAGACAGTGTATAATCTCTCACTGTCCCAGGTTGTGATGGGGAACCAGCTGGCCTAGGTGAAAAACCAGTCTGACCAGTCATACCAAATGGTACTGTTGCAAGATGTACCTGTGGTACATCATTCAGTGTGACTTCTTCTCACTTCTACCTAAAAAGTAGGTGACGAATCCCACATATGCAGCTATTTGGGGAGTTTTTACATTTTTGCCAGTGCTCTTAGAATCGCCTCAGGTTGAGAGTGATTTTCATAGAAGGAGCTAAATCTTCTGGTTCTGTTCACGGGTTGCTCTAATATAGATATTCTTGGGGGACCAGTTTAATAATGTTTAGTTCTGGACCACTTGCATCAAAGTCAGCTAGAGAAGTGCTTCTTAAACTTTAATGTGTTTAAGAATAATTTGGAGATCTTGATGAAAATACAGATCCAGATTCAGTAGTTTTGGAAGGGGAGGCAGCCCTGGGATTTTGCATTTCTGACAATCTTACCAGGTGATATTGGTGCCATTAGTACAGCATAGACTTAGAGGCTTGTTTGAAAAAAAAAAAAGAAAAAAAACTTTTAATCAAAATACATGTGTCTAAGTTAGATAACCAGCATGTTATCAAATATCAACATCAATATCAATATCAATATCAGCCCCACTCTACAGAATTAGCTGTCCTCAACTCTTTTCTTACTCCTGACATATACGTCTGTATTTCTGAATAGTATTCTCTTACTTAATGCATTTTTTTGCTGTTTTTGTTTCATGAATTCAATATCTTTTCTCTGATGATATTGATTATGTCTTTTGGGATATCTGCATCTGCTGTAGTGTTTCTTTCAGGTCTTATTTTGTTTTTGTGTCTTTCATGTTAGAGGATTGATGATCCTTGAATGAAAGAGTGCTCATATTTAAGAATATAGTATTTTTAAATTGCATGGAAGCTCTGGGTTCATGGAAGTTGCCTGGTGGGCTTCCCTATTGGATGATCAAACTTAGTCTTCCCTTTTCACTTGGGAACCCTTAAATGTCTATCTGATGTCTCATCTCACTCTCTCTAGAAAAGAATCTTCAGCCTGCTGCCTGGTGGGGAGGCTGGGGACAGGAATGCTATTGGCCTTTGGGTTCTCAACACAGAAGGAAATTAGATTTAAAGTCCCATAGTTCTACACATAGATTGTTATTTATGCTTATTTTCAACCCAGTGCTTCATTCTCTGTCTCTCTCTGCCATGACTGATACCCCTGAGCTGAGCTCTCTCTGATTTGATTTCTCCACAAAGAATAAATCTCTAGTCTCCTTTTGGGAAAACCCAGGGTGAGAATGATATCCAGCTAGCCTGAATATAGACTTCCAGTGAATTCCCCTATTTTCCAGGTTTATGGCTGATACCTCCCTGCCTCAGGTATCTCGTGTTTAAAGTAGACGGATTCTTGCGGGTTGTGAAGGGCACATTGTCTTCCAAGTAGTCTGTGACTCCTGCAAATTATAACTCCTCTGCTCCAAATCATCTGTCCCTCCCATTCCCTTTCATGTTCTGAAAGCATCTTGAACTGTCTCATATACTTTTTTATCTGTCTTTGCGGGGCTGTGCTGCATTTCTGTTGCTGTGTGGGCTTTTCTCTAGTTGAGTGAGCAGGAGCTACACTCTAGCTGTAGTGTGACTTCTCATTGTCTTCTCTTGTTATGAAGCATAGCCTCCAGAGCATGCAGGCTTCCATAGTTGTGGCTCTGGGACTCTAGAGCATGGATTCAATAGTTGTGGCTCTGGGGCTTAGTTGCTCCACAGCACGTGGAATCTTCCAGACCAGGGATCAAACCCGAGACTCTTCCATTGGCAGGCAGATTCTTTGCCACTGAACCATCATGGAAGACCCTATCTTGTATACTTTTGTCTCCTCTGTTGCCTTTTAAAAATTGATATTTTATTTTATGCCTGTCATTCTAGAAATATTTTGGAAGGGAGAAAAAATAAACATCTCTGACTGGCCTACCATTTCTTTAATTGAGAGTTGGCCATCAGCATTTTCAATAAGCTTCCCACGTGATTCTGATGCATATTAAGATGACAGAATCTGGAAAATGACATGGAGCTTGAACGGTACAGATTGTACCTGGGGTAAAGCTTTTAACTGATTTCCAGGGATCCTTCTTAGTACTGTGTTGTCTTTGGATCAAATTAGGCCTGAGCCTCTTTGGCATCAATAAATCTGCCTTTTTCCCTGCTTTATCTCCAGCTTCCTTTTTCATAAGCCAAAGAAAAAGCCATAATAGTAAGAAAAGTTTCCATTTAACAAATCTTAATTGATTGCCTGCTTAGTGCCAAGCATTGTGCTGTGTGTTGGGGATTTGATAAAAGCAAAATGGACACAGCCCCTCCTCTCAAGGAGTTTACAGTCTCATTAGCTCTTCCAGATGATTGCTTAGCTTTATATCATATGAAGTGTTTAGAGAAGAATCAGAATAGACCAGGTGGGCTGTATTTATACTACCTATACGGTTATATATACTTTTGCAATTAAGTTCTGATGCAAACCACTCAAGAGTTAGCATCAGACCCCACAAGTTTAAAGGACACATTCCCCCAAAAGACTATGCTTATTTATTATTTCAGATGCCAACTGCAGGTTTTGGGTTCCCTAGATTGCCTGTATTTCTGACCAACTGGCTATAAATCCAGGGGTTCCCATGACACCTTCAGGTTCAGTAATTTCACAGATTACAGTTTTATTATACAAATCATGATAAGCCTAGAGACAAATAGGACAAGGTCTGGGAAAGTCCTAAAAGCAGGGCTTCCATACCTTTTCCCTCTTGGAATTAGAACCTGTCATCCTCCCAGCACATGCATGTGTTCATCAACCAGGAAGTTCCATTGAGCTTTGGTGTCCAGAGTTTTTAATTGGGATTTTTATCATGTAGGCATGATTGAACTCAAATCTCCTGTCTTTGTCCCCTTTTCGCAGGAAGTTGGGTTCAACTCCATTGGTTTTTGTAGTGATCAGTTCCTGTTCTGAGTCATCTAATTAGCATAAATGCATTTATGGTGTGCTCTGGTCCGTTGAGCAATATTGCATAGGAACCTGGAATGTTAGGTACATGAATCAAGGCAAACTGGAAGTGGTCAAACAGCAGATGGCAAGAGTGAACGTTGACGTGTTAGGAATCGGCAAACTAAAATGGACTGGAATGGGTGAATTTAACTCAGATGACCATTATATCTACTACTGTGGGCAGGAATCCTTTAGAAGAAATGGAGTAGCCATCATGGTCATCAGAAGAGTCCGAAATGCAGTACTTGGATGCAATCTGGAAAACGACAGAATGATCTCTGTTCATTTCCAAGGCAAACCATTCAATATCATGGTAATCCAAGCCTATGCCCTGACCAGTAACCCTGAAGAGGCTGAAGTTGAACAGTTCTGTGAAGATCTACAAGACCTTTTAGAACTAACACCCACAAAAGATGTCCTTTTCATTGTAGGGGACTGGAATGCAAAAGTAGGAAGTCAAGAAACACCTGGAGTAATGGGCAAATTTGGCCACGGAGTACAGAATGAAGCAGGGCAAAGGCTAATAGAGTTTTGTCAAGAGAACGCACTGGTCATAGCAAATACCACTCTTTCCAATAACACAAAAGAAGACTCCACACATGGACATCACCAGATGGCCAACACTGAAATCAGACTGATTATATTCTTTGCAGCCAAAGATGGAGAAACTCTATACAGTCAGCAAAAATAAGACTGGGAGCAGATCGCAGCTCAGATCATGAACTTCTTATTGCCAAATTCATACTTAAATTGAAGAAAGTGGGGAAAACCACCAAACCATTCAGGTATGACCTAAACCAAATCCCTTATGATAAAAGCAAAATCCCTTTGATAAAAGCAAAATGGACACAGCCCCAAAAGGGCTAATGATTATACAGTGGAAGTGAGAAATAGATTTAAGGTACTAGATCTGATAGACAGAGTGCCTGATGGAGGTTCATGACATTGTACAGGAGACAGGGATCAAGACCATCCCCATGGAAAAGAAATGCAAAAAAACAAAATGGCTGTCTGAGGAGGCTTTACAAATAGCTGTGAAAAGAAGAGAAGCAAAAGCAAAGAAGAAAAGGAAAGATACACCCATTTGAAAGCAGAGTTCCAAAGAATAGCAAGGAGAGATAAAGCCTTCCTCAGCAATCAGTGCAAAGAAATAGAGGAAACCAACAGAATGGGAAAGACTAAAGATCTCTTCAAGAAACTTAGAGATACCAAGGGAACATTTCATGCAAAGATGGGCTCAATAAAGGACAGAAATGGCATGGACCTAACAGAAGCAGAAGATACTAAGAAGAGGTGTCAAGAATACACGGAAGAACTGTACAAAAAAGATCTTCACAACCTAAATAATCACAATAGTGTGATCACTCACCTAGAGACAGACATCCTGGAATGTGAAGTCATGTGGCTTAGAAAGCATCACTACGAACAAAGCTAGTGGAATTGATGGGGTTCCAGTTGAGCTATTTCAGATCCTGAAAGATAATGCTGTGAAAGTGTTGCACTCAATATGCCAGCAAATTTGGAAAACTCAGCAGTGCCCACAGGACTGGAAAAGGTCAGTTTCCATTCCAATCCCAAAGAAAGGCAATTCCAAAGGATGCTCATACTACCGCATAATTGCACTCATCTCACATGCTAGTAAAGTAATGCCCAAAATTCTCCAAATCAGGCTTCAGCAATACGTCAACCGTGAACTTCCATATGTTCAAGCTGGTTTTAGAAAAGGCAGAGGAACCAGAGATCAAATTGCCAACATCTGCTGGATCATCGAAAAAGCAAGAGAGTTCCAGAAAAACATCTATTTCTGCTTTATTGCCTATGCCAAAGCCTTTGACTGTGTGGATCACAATCAACTGTGGAAAATTCTGAAAGAGATGGGAATACCAGAACACCTGACCTGCCTCTTGAGAAACCTGTATGCAGGTCAGGAAGCAACAATTAGAACTGGACATGGAACAACAAACTGGTTCCAAATAGGCAAAGGAGTACGTCAAGGCTGTATATTGTCCCCCTGCTTATTTAACTTCTACGCAGAGTACATCGTGAGAAACGCAGGGCTGGAGGAAGCACAAGCTGGAATCAAGATTGCCACGAGAGATATCAGTAACCTCAGATATGCAGATGACACCACCCTTATGGCAGAAAGCAAAGAACTAAAGAGTCTCTTGATGAAAGTGAAAGAGGAGAGTGAAAAAGTTGGCTTAAAGCTCAACATTCAGAAAACTAAGATCATGACATCCAGTCCCATCAGTTCGTGGCAAGTAGATGGGGAAACAGTGGCTGACTTTATTTTGGGGGGCTCCAAAATCACTGCAGATGGTGATTGCAGCCATGAAATTAAAAGATGCTTACTCCTTGGGAGGAAAGTTATGAACAACCTAGACAGCATATTAAAAAGCAGAGACATTTCTTTGCCAACAAAGGTCTGTCTAGTCAAGGCAATGGTTTTTCCAATGGTCATGTAAGGATGTGAGAGCTGGACTATAAAGGCTGAGCAAAGAAGAATTGATGCTTTTGAACTATGGTATTGGAGGCTCTTGAGAGTCCCTTGGACTGCAAGGAGATCCAACCAGTCCATCCTAAAGGAGATCAGTCCTGGTTGTTCATTGGAAGGACTGATGTTGAAGCTGAAGGTCCAATCCTTTGGCCACCTGATGCGAAGAGCTGACTCATTTGAAAAGACCCTGTTGCTGGGAAAGATTGAGGGCAGGAGGTGAAGGGGACAACAGAGGATGAGATGGTTGGATGGCATCACCAACTCAATGGATATGAGTTTGGGTGAACTCTGGGAGGTGCTGATCGACAGGGAGACCTGGCATGCTGCATTTCATGGGGTCACAAAGAGTTGGACACTTAGTCATGTCCGACTCTTTGCTACTGAACTGAACTGGTCCACTGTGAATAACAAAATACACATTTATTATTTGGGATATTCTAAGAATTTAGAAGTTACCTCGAGGAACTTGAACAAAGACCAGAGAAATTCTTTTATTATACAGTAGAGCTACCAGGTTTTGAAAACTGCCCAAGAATCCCCTCTTCCTTGCCCTTGAATGGAAAGTTCTGGTGTGATAACTCTGCATTTTATGTCCTAATCTCCAATGGAAAAATTTGTTCAACTTCCTGCCTTCATGGTAGTAGAAAACAGTTATAGTCCTAAGGTCAAAGACAGTGTTCACTTCAAAAAAATAGTTAACATTCAAGATGGTAGAGGGGTGAGTGGAGAAGGATTCTTAACATTTCTTTCCAATAGGTCAAGGGTCGTGATAAACATATTAATAATTTGAAAAAGAAATGTCAGAAGGAATCCGAGCAGAACCGGGAGAAGCAGCAGCGTATTGAGACCTTGGAGCGCTATCTGGCTGACCTGCCCACTCTGGAAGACCATCAGAAACAGAGCCAGCAGGTAGCAGCAATGACCAAGCATGCCTGGGGCAAGTTGGGGGTGGTAGGGGGGTGCTTTCTCAACCTCTGCTGCATGCAGTGACCTTGTGGTGTCCTGAAAGGAAAGTCCCAAAGGAGTCATGTCCAGACTGACATCACAACTGAATTGCAAAGTTTTTGAAATATATCCAAAGACTTCCCTGCATGTTGAGCTAAGCATGGAATTCTGTCTCTCAGCTTAAGGATTCTGAGTTGAAGAGCACAGAGCTGCAGGAGAGAGTGACTGAGTTGGAGAGTTTGCTGGAGGAGACCCAGGCAGCCTGCAGAGAAAAGGAGGTTCAACTGGAAAGCCTGAGACAGAGGGAAGCTGACTTCTCCTCCATCCGACATAGGTAAATATCCCTGCTGCTGCTGCTGCTGCTAAGTCGCTTCAGTTGTGTCCGACTCTGTGTGACCCCATAGACGGCAGCCCACCAGGCTCCCGTGTCCCTGGGATTCTCCAGGCAAGAACACTGGAGTGGGTTGCCATATCCTTCTCCAGTGCATGAAAGTGAAAAGTGAAAATGAAGTCGCTCAGTTGTGTCCGACTCTTCGCGACCCCCTTTACTGCAGCCTACCAGGCTCCTCCACCCATGAGATTTTCCAGGCAAGAGTACTGGAGTGGGTTGTCATTGTCCTCTCCAAATATCCCTGAGAGGTTTAGAAAGAAGCAGAGAGCTAGGTTCTGGTCCTGGCTACCCTACTCACTGCTTGTTTAACTTTGGGCAACTCACTTTACTTCTCTGAGCTTTGTTTTCTTTGGATTGTAAGTAATAGGAAAACTGTTTATGAGCAGGGACTGTGTCTTTGAGATGGAATGTGAGTGGTATAGAGGTGCAGTGGGGTTTTCCACTGTTCTTTAGAAAGATCCAACCCAGTGCCTGGCATCATAGTAGTATTGGGCAATAATTTTTGAAAAGGTATGTGTTGAATGAATGGGAGGACTTTATAAACTGGAAAGTGAGTATCTGTATTTGCAGAAATAGATCCTGTTGCTGATGACTGAGGGTTATCCACATGGTGAATCTTGTGAAGGCTACCAGGAGCATCTGTTACTTCTCCTTAGCCCTAGGGATTGCTCTCAATTGCCACAGCAGGCTCTGAGAACAAAACAAGATGCTATAATGTACTCTCAGGATGTCTTGGGAACTTCTTCCATATTAATAGCAGTTTCAGAAAAAATGTCATGGCTGTGTTTCAACAGCCTCTTGGACCAAATCCAATTTTTAATAGGATGGATTGGATTTCTCATCCCACATTCAACCACAGTAACCCTGTTGTTTATCTCAGCATATGGCCCATGATGAAAGTGATTGTGGTTTGGGCACAAAGTTGGATCTGTCCCAGACTGGGTGTGCAAAGAAAAAAGGACTTTTTGGGGTTTTTTTGTATTTTCTAAAATTTCTCTATCCTATATGTGTGACTTTTGTAATTTAAATACATGTGATGAATGTTTACTTTTAAATATCAAAACAAAGAATAAAGAAGCCTTGGGTAGGTAAAGAATTGCTGGCACATTGTATAGATGCTGACCTCTAGGGAAGGGAACTAACATATACTGAGCAAGCAGCTTCTGTGTGGCATTCCCTACTTTAAACGGACCTAAGCAATTATCCCCAGCTATGGCTTGGAAGGGCCTACTTGTCTTGCCTAGTAAATAGCAGTATCAGGAATCAAAGCCACATCTCTCTGATTTAGAGTTCTTGAAGAGGCTACTGTCTTTCAGCCTACAAGATAAGCAGTGTGTGGAAGATGCCAGTGGAGAAGGTCCAGCTCAACAAGGACAAGGTCCCCAAGTGGAAATGGAGTCTTGGCAGAAGGAATGTGATTCCCTTCGAAAGGTGACTGAGGGCGTCCAGGCCGTAAGGGGGTAGGCTTAGAGGAAGCAGAAGATTGGGTTTTGGTAGGGAACCATGAATTTCTGGCCCCAAGCCCCCTAGGATCTGTTACCCAGAGTTTGTATTCTCTTTTCCTAGAAGCCATCCCTGCATAATAAGTTCACATTTTAGATAGCCATCCTTAGTACTGGCAAGCAAAGTTAGGGAAGGGCATGCCTCTGAATATCCAAACTCAGATGTACCAAAATGGTGCCCTGAAGCTTAGTGCACTTCCTTCATGGCTCAGGCCCTCTACAAAACCTCTTGCATTGAGCAGAGTTTTAGCCAGTGAGGTGGCCCAAATTCACCATAGAAGAAGGAGCCCAGGACCTACCAGAGAGACTTGTTTGAAGGTCAGCAAAAAAGACCCAGAAACGATTCAGAGAGTACCTGGGGTCTCATAGGACAGGACACTGGACCTGTTTAGGTTCCCTTCTTAAACAGTGGGACCAAAGCTATAAATGAAAAACTGTCACAGCCTTGAACAGGACTGGCTTCGTTAAACTGAATTTTCAGTTGTGTCCTTTACCTAAGAACCAGAAGGTACACTTGCTGTATATGAAGTTGATTCTCCTGGCCGACAGTCATCAGGGTGAAGGTGTCTCTCCACCTGACTTCCCCATGTTAGTCATAGGTCTTCCGCATTGCGTTCCTCTTTGTTTAAACCTCTGTGCCTGGAGCACAGGACTGTGAAGCTAAGTAGCCAGGATAGGGATTCTGGTTTATATTTCTTGTTTTCACTCTGTTCTCACTATTAATTGGCTGTAGATAATAGTTGAGATAATAGTCAAACTGCAGATCTTAGTGCAGCCTCTTGCCATCTGGCCCCACTATTAGCATGTGCTTGCAATCGTCCTTGATAACTTTGCCTTTCAGATTGTGGAGAGGCAACAGCAGAAGATTGATCAGTTGCACTCACAAGTACAGGTGAGCTGGTATCCTTGGGACATGATGGGCAGGACTTGATGGAATTTCTAGAATTCAACCAACCCTATTCTTTGCCCTGCAATTTGCTCTGTGTTAAGAGTACCAGCTTAGGGCTTCTTAGGTGGTGCTAGTGGTAAAGAACCTGCCTGCCAGTGCAGGAGATGTAAGAGACACAGGTTTGATCCCTGGGTGAGGAAGATCCCCTGGAGAAGGGCGTGGCATCACACTCTAGTCTTCTTGTCTGCAGAATCACATGGACAGAGGAGCCTGGCAGGTGGTCCACAGAATTGCAGAGTCAGACACAATTGAAGTGACTTAGCATGCATCCAGGGGTACAAGCATGAGATCAAATCAGTGCTTGTGGCCTACAGTCTTTTTGGGAAGGGGTTTCATTCAGCACAGTACAGTGAGAGCATCCATATTACCCTGGGGGAGCATAAAAGAATCATTGAAAGTAGGGGAGATCAAGGAAGGGTTTCTGGAGACCATGAGGCTTGAAGAAGGAGGAGGAGTTAGCCGGGCAATGAGGAAGCTAGCATAGGATGGTATTGAAATTCTGATAGAAGGAACAGCGTGGGTAGGAACACGAAGGCATGTGACAGCAGGGTTTATGCATGGAGCTGCAAGTCGTTTGCTAGTGTTGAGTAAGATGGCAGATGGAGAAGTGGGCTATGGGAGGGCTTGGACTGTCCAGTGAAGTTAGCTTTTATTCTTTAGGTAGGTGATGGGAATCTACTGTAGCATTTCGTTGAGGTGTGATGTAGTCAGGTTTGCAGCTCAGACTTGAGTGTGGAAGAAGATTGGCAGTTGGAGAGAAGCAAGGCTGGAGGGTAGGTCTGTTGCAGAAATTAAAGACAATTCCTGGTTTCTATTTTGGGCCAGAGTGGGAGTGTCCTTAATTGGGTTCTCCAAGAAAGTGTAGGTACAGGTTCTCTTTGGATTCTAAAAGAGGTTTTCATACCAAAACAGGTGAAATGCACTTCCACCGAGGAACAGCTGGAAAGCTCAGTCCTACCGTTGCCATCATGTGGGTCTGTTTAGTTCACAAATTTCAAGTCCTCTAAAGAGATAGTCAAGCCTAGTGAATGTTTACATCCATTTATTTTATTACTGTTATTATTTTGGATCTCACTGTGCAGCTTGCAGGATCTTAATTCTGTGTTGGAAATTGAACATGGGCCCTTGGCAGTGAAAGCAGGATGTCCTAACCACTGGACAGTCAGGGAATTCCCTACATCCATTTAAAATCCCAAGATTTTAGCAGTTTTTAATGTATCTCAAAGTATGTTTCCTGGAACTCTTGACAACATTTTATTTATTTATTTTTGGCTGCGCTAGGTCTTGGTTGCTTTGAAAGGGCCTTCCCTAGTCAGAGCAACTGGTTGCCGCTCTCTTGCTGCAGTGTGCAGGCTGCTCATCGCAGTGGCCCCTCTTGTTGCAGAGCACAGGCTCTAGGGTGCGCAGGCTTCAGCAGTTGTGGCACAGGGGCTTGCTCACCTGCCCCAGGGCATGTGGGATCTTCCTGGACCAGGGATTGAACCAGTGTCCCCTGCATTGCAAGGTGTATTAACCACTGGACTACCAGGGAAGCCCTCCACAACATTTTAAATGTATATTTACCCATGATGAGACTTCTAAGACAAATTAAAATGTCAGGTGAATTTGTTGGAATTAGGTGGATTCAAAATGGTCACTTTGGGTCTTTCGTGGTGGTGAGATGTTCTCCTTGGCTATTTAATTTTTTATTAAAATGGAAAAGCTCAGAAATATTATTTATACTTTATTTGTCCAAATCAGTTTCAAAACCAGAGGGAAATTGGAATGAACAGAATGAGAGGCAAAAGATAACAAGTCTATACCTCCCTCTCCTGATCCTGACCACTCCTAAACACATACACACACATATACATAACTAGATTAGGTGACAGCATGCCCTCTGCTGCTGCTGCTACGTCGCTTCAGTTGTGTCCTCTTTCTCATCTCTGTCAAAAGCATTCAATATACAGGGCTTCCCTGGTGGCTCAGTGGTAAAGAATCCGTTTGCCAGTGCAGGAGACGCAGATTCGATCCCTGGTTTGGGAATATCCCCTGGAGAAGGAAATGGCAACCCACTCCAAAATTCTCATGGACAGAGGCGCCTGGCAGACTGCAGTCCATGGGCTGGCAAAAGAGTGGGACACATCTTGGTGACTAAACAACAACAGTTGTCAAGGGCATTTGGCTGTGAGCTCCTCAAAGACAGGAATGTCTGGTATTGTTTTCTGTGTCCCTAGTGCCTGTCAGTAGTGAGTGCTCAATCAATAATTGAACTCAACTGAGACGACATTCCTTGCCCTCGAGAAAGTTATGGTCTAATAGAGAGAAGAATCAAGCGCACAGCCAACAAATGTACTCATAAGCCATGAGTATTAGCAGCAGGGCAAGGTTGGGATTAATTGAATCTGATTTGCAGATGAAGGAAGGTTGAGGTGGGAAGTTTCCCAGGTGACTGGCAGAGCAGAGGGGCATTCTGGGCAAAAGCAAAGAAAAGTGAGCAACAGTATTGGTGCTGGAAGCCAGTCAGTCAGTCTGTGTGACTAGAGTGGAGGCGATGTGGAGGGTAAAGAGAGGTAAAGATAGAGAAGTAGGTAAAGGCCAGGCTGACCTGTTAATAGAATGCTCTTCTGAGGAGCCTGACCTCGGTTGGTTCATGGTCAGGGGCTTGAGAAGGGTTTTGATGGGAAGTCACAGATCAGGGTTGTTCTAAAATAATCTCTTAGCAGCAGTGTGTGGGCAGGGTAGGGCTTTACTATTATGTAGTCCAGACCAGAGGCGATGTGGTCTGACCCAGACTTGTTACCTCTGATGTGTTCTCCCACCCTCCTTGTCATGGGATTCAGAGCCTAGAGCAGGAAGTGGCTCAAGAAGAAGGAACAAGCCAGGCCCTGAAAGAGGAGGCCCAAAGGAGGGAGACAGCCCTGCAGCAGCTGCGCACAGCTGTGAAAGAGGTGAGAAGCACCAGCTAGGCCTCTTGGCATTGTCTTTACAAACCTAATTTCTCTGTGTACTCTATCCATTCCCACTCCCACAAGCCCCCCCACATTTTGAGAGGTCTCTTACTACGCTGTTTTGGAGGAGTAAGAAGGGACATTGCATCATCCTTCATATTCAAGGTCCTGAGCCTGCCTTTGGCTGTGATTATCCAGTAATGCTTTTTGGATATGGAAAATCATTCTCTCTTATTTTGTCTTCTTGCAGCCACAGGTTTGTGGGGTTGGGAATGAAGGGTTCAAGAAGACTGAAGGTTTGGTGATCCTCCTGGAGTAAACAGAGCTGTCAGCAGGGGGCGGTCAAGGTCACTGGCCAAGTGCCTAGGAAGGAGTCTCCAAGAGCAAAGATGGTCATATGGCCCAGTGTGGGTAAAGGGCTGGGACTAGTGGAGAAACTCTATTCCTTGTCTTTAAAACAGAATAGTGGTAGGAAGGGAAGGAGAGTGTGTTAAAGCTGTGGTGGGAAAGGGAGAGAAAGAGACACAGATACACGTGAATGAGCTGGTCTTTGTAGTAAAGCCTGACTCCACCGAGGTGAAAGACCGAAAAGGCAGGGCACTCTTAAGCACTGTGTCCTCCAGGTCAGCAGCTTCTTTAGCCCCTAGCCTTCACCTGCCCAGTGGCCACTAGCTGTCACGTTGTCTTTCTTGCCCACTTTATTCCTCTAACACACACTAATCAAGCTGGCTGGTGGCCACTTTTGTCAGGGTGGCAGGGAGAGATTGAAACCAGTGTCTCCTCAGATTTCACAGTTCACGTTAAGCCTTCTCTAATAGCCTGGCTAACAGAGTTGGCGAGGGACTGGCTTCAGATAGATTTCCGAGGAGCGGGAGTATTTTCTCTAGTTCCTGAGCAGAAACCTGGAGGCTGCTGACTCAGTCTGCTGGGGTGCAGTTTCCTCTCCAGTGCTGCGGTCCTCTGGGCCCAACCTACAGCAGCCTGATATTGATGGAGAGGGGGCAATGCAAAGCCTGTTGGTAGGAGTGGGGAGGGGGGAACATTGCCTTTGTCTCATAGCTTCCCCTCGACACACCATACACGTATAGCCACATTCGTGTGCAGTTACTCTGCTTCTCCCTAGGCCTGAGTTAACATGCTCACCTATCTATCTGCTCAGCTTTCAGTACAGAACCAGGACCTCATTGAGAAGAATCTGACGCTCCAAGAACAGCTGCGACAGGCCCAATCAGGGTCCCCATCTTCATCAGACACAGCTCAGCTGGCATTTGAGCTGCACCAGGAATTGGCCAGTTGTCTTCAAGATCTGCAGGCTGTCTGTAGCATTGTGACCCAGAGGGCCCAGGGCCACGACCCCAATCTCTCCCTGCTCCTGGGCATTCACTGTGAGTCCTTAGACCAGTCTGGGACCTAGGAGAGAGTGGCTTTCATTCTCCTCTCACCCCTATCTACCTTTCTCAGTTAGATGTTCAGTAAATCTGTTTTGGAAGCAGGCATCCTTATGGGTACCTGGGTGTAGGACAAACAGAAAAAAAGTGGCCCTTAGGCAGCAAGACTTTTAGCCCATTATCCCTAGCTGTTTTATAAAAAGTGCCATGTTCCAAGACCACAGGCCTTAGGGTACTGCCTGTCCACACTGCCCCCTCCACATGAAAGTGTCTTCTGACTTACTTATTAACATTCTTTTAAAATGTTCTCCTCCTCCCCAGCTGCACAGCACCCAGGGACTCAACTAGATTTTCAGAAGCCAGATGTGATCAGGAGAAAACTGGAAGAGGTTCAGCAGCTACGCCGTGACATCGAGGACTTAAGGACCACCATGTCAGATAGATATGCCCAGGACATGGGAGAAAACTGTGTCACACAATGAGGAATGCTGGGGGTGGACAAGCTGTGTTCCCCCAGGGAGAATCTGGTCTGCTGAGAGCACCGTCCAGCAGGTCCTGCCCTGACAATCTCTTGCCTCCTATCTGCTGCTATTCCCAGAGAGAAGGGGTGGGAGGGAGGAGGTGTGAGCCTGCATATAGGGCCACGGGCCGGTGAGAGAATTTTGTTTGTCTTGCCCAACTCTGGCTTTGCCTTGTTGGGTTGCATTTATCCTATCATCCTGATTCACTCTTTTAGGGTGAGTTATAATTAACTTGCAGGTAAATCCTCACAGACTATTCCCAGTAACAAGCTGATGTCAAAGGCAAACAGGCTGCTCAACTCCCTTCTGCATCCTTTGGGATGGATCCACATTCATTCCCACTCTGTACCTTGGTCGTGCTGATGCCCAAAGTTCCTTAGAAGGGCTGGGAAAGGCTGAGTACCAGTAACAGTAGCCATTTGAGAATCCTCCGGCCCTCTGTGCCAGCCTTCTTGGGACCTGAGCTGGCTCTGGACTTTTCCTAGGCCCAGGCCCACTTCTTCTTCCTCAGGGCTCTTGTTCTCACTGATGCCTCAGGGTGATCTGCTCATTAGCAAAGTATTTGCTAGGATTGGGGGCCTGGGAATTATACCCAGGGCTCCTTTATCTGTGCTGTCATGCCTATTTACAGGAGACCCACTCGAACTGCCCCGTGCCCTTGGGGCTCTGATCATGTAGTTACCACAGCCCCTTTGTCCTTTGTTCTCAGGCTGGCCAGGTAGCCCCTTCTTGGGCTTTGAGTGCAGACTCTTCTCTGTGGTTCTGGGTTGATACCACAAGGCACTGTCAAGCTGCTCACCCCCTTCCCCCAAGGCTGGGGCCAGTGCCTGGCCTTCTGATTTGTGCCTGTCTCGTGTTTGGGCATGGGGGTCCTTTCCCTTTCCTGCTCTGGGCTCCTTGAGCGTTGAGAGTAGCCAGTACAGGTCAGCTTCAAGGTATAGCGTTTGTGTTTTTAGTTGTTTTTCTGGGGCTTTCGGAGCTCTGCTTTCTGGTTTCTCTTGCCTCTTTGTTGAGAGCATCTTGTAGTCCCTTTGTGTCTGGTCCTTGGCCACCTCAAGGTTTCCTCTGGATCTGGAGCCAGGGCTGTGAGAGGGGAGTCCTGAGCAGTGCAGGAGTCCAGAGCCAGCCACTGGGAGGTGGTTGCTAAGCTTTGGGCTAGCAGGGCAGCATCCTGGACCTCACTCCCAGGCCTGAATGAGACTCCTTCTTAAGTGTTTTTACAAGTTGGTGTTTTATTTATGGAGTGACTTAAGCCTCCATTCAAAGCATCCCCACCCAGCTGTCCCCTCAGCCTCTGGGCTCCTGCCTGCTAAAAGCTGAGCTGCCTGGTTGGTCTCCACCCTGAATTGGGAGCCCAGCCACCATGCTCACGGGTATTTTTCCTCATAAAGTTTATAAGCAGTTATTTATATGAATCCTTGTTATGTCAACTAGTTTGTATTGCCTATTTTGTTTACAAAATAAAATTTTAACAGACTCCTCAGTTTTCCATTGCCTTCCATTACCATCATCTCATACTCCACCCCTCATTTTGGCTTGTTGGGGCCAAAGCCTGGGTGTTTAGCCAAGTTCTCCAAATAGCAGCAAAGAGGGAACTTTGGCAGGTCCAGCCTCATGTTTGTATCTCTACCACTTCTGCTCCTCTGTCTGTGGAGACGGATAAGACCTCTTCCCACAGCACTTCGTATTGTGTGATGCTACCCTGAGTCATAGAACAAGTGTGTCGGAGTTTCAGTAATCCTGACAAGGAAGTCTGCTGCCTTGCGTATTGCTGCAGGCAAGTGGCTTCCCCAGAGCAAGGCAGGGCACTGTGTTTGCCTCCAGGAGCTAGGCTTGTCTTCCTGGGTTATTCTTCGGGCCCTGGGCCTGGGGAGACTTCTGAGGAGTGTCATGTCCCACTCCAGACAGATAGCTGAGTCTCCAAAGTTGGGCTGGTTGCTGCCTCGTACTGTACTCCCTGCAATTTGCTGGGAGTAGGTTTTTGGAGGGTCATCTGCAGCATGAAGTCAGGGTGGGGCTGGGGCCACCCCAAGACCAGCTGTGGATTTTTAACAAGGGCCCAGCCAGACTGGGGAACCCACTGCCAGCCTCTGCCTGCACCGGGTCCAGAGCTAGAAGCCTTTCTCACCTTGGTCCCCATTTGGCTCTTTGAGGGCGTGACCTTGTCTCCCGCCACCACCCTTGTCTGAACCTGCCTATGAGCGGAGAGGAGCTCTGGGGAAAACTCGCAGCGAGGGGTTGTCACTGACGTGGCGTGCCCCGCGGGGTTAGCTATGTGTGGGTGGCCGCCAGGACAATGCTCGACTGGAACCAGGTTCCCTAGGCGGGGAACTGAGAACAGCCCCGAGCCTTCAAAGCCCGGAGCTGAGCAGCGACGTCGTGGCACCCGGGGGAGGGCAACCAGTTGGGTGCAGCAAACCTGGGCGAGGCTGAGGCGGCCTCTGCCAAGCCCCTGCCCCCGCCCTTTCCATCAGATCGCTCCCTGGCCTTATATTGTGAGCCCCAGGCCGGGGAGGGCTGAAACGGGCGGCCCTGCGTGCGACGCGGGTCCCCGGCGCGCCCAGTCCCCAAGGGGGAGGGGAGGGGGCCCCCCCCCCCGGCGGTGCGCGGGGCGGGGTCGCGCAGGCCCCGCCCCGGCCGCGCGCCTGTCCGCGCCGCCCATTGGTCCCGAGAGCGGTGACTCGCGGGCTGAGCAGGAAGGAAACCGCTCCCGAACGCGGCGGCCTCGTCTCTAGGCCGTGCAGCTGCTGCCACCGCCGTCTGTCTGCCTGTCCTGTCGGTCCACCCGCAGCATGAGTGGCCTGCGCGTCTACAGTACGTCGGTCACCGGCTCCCGCGAAGTGAGTGTGCGCCCTGGGCTAGAGCGCGGGCGGCGGTTCCGGGGCTCTGGACCCGACGCCTGGGACCCGCCCCCAGGGCGGGGGCGCCGAGGTGCTGGGCATGGCCTCCGGAGTTGGGCTGGGGAGGTTCTACAGCCCCATCCTGAACCTTGAACATTTACTGAAGATATCCTGGGTCCTCCGCACCCCGACTACGAGGCCGATCATTGACTCTGTCCTTATCTGGCCCTTCCTCTTTCCACTGTGTCTGTACTTGGGGCGGGGGTGGCCCCTCACCAGCCTCCACCCAGGCCTGCCATGCTTTCCCCTTGCTGAGCTCCTGGCTCTCCCCACCCTGAATTTCTCTCACTTACCTTCACCCTGACTCCCCTCCTCATGGTTGGTGGTCCCTCTCTTCTCCCATACCACCACAAGCCTGACTCATCTTCCCAACTCCCTGTGGCCAGAACCCTCCCCTAGAGTGTGTAGCGGGACAGGGGGAACCAAAGCTCCTGACCACAGCCCCTTTGTCTCTGCCCAGGGTTCTCCCCCTCAACCTTCCAGGCTGCTCGCTAATCCCTACCCGCCCTCTGCCCCCAGATCAAGTCCCAGCAGAGTGAGGTGACCCGCATCCTGGATGGGAAGCGCATCCAGTACCAGCTAGTGGACATCTCCCAAGACAACGCCCTGCGGGACGAGATGCGAGCCTTGGCCGGCAACCCTAAGGCCACCCCACCCCAGATTGTCAACGGGGACCAGTATTGTGGGGTATGGGCCTTGGGGCTGGGGGTGGAGGAAGCCTTACAGGAGGATACCAGCTGGGCTCAGACCTGAGGCAGCACACCAGCACTCTGGTGACCGCTTCTCTTCCCCTCCCCTAGGACTATGAGCTCTTCGTGGAGGCTGTGGAACAAAACACACTGCAGGAGTTCCTGAAACTGGCCTGAGCCAAGTCACCCCCCTGGACTCGTCATCACATTCCCCACCCCCAGCCATCACCCCGCCATGAAGGACCTTGTGACCAACTCCCTGTTATTCCTAACCTTCTGAACGGGGAGCCCCTCCCCTCAACCCAAGACCCCTTCTCCTCCCCTAACTGTAAGCCCCCTCTTCTCCATTCAGCAGCAACATTCCTCACCCAGCGGTCTAAGAAATTGTCTTAAGCTACAGCCCAAGTGCTGGTTGTCCTCAGCTCGGTCCTGAGGCTGCCACCCTGCCTGGCACTGGCTGATGGGCACCTTTGCTGATTCCATTAGCCAAGGCTCTGCCAAAGGCCCCGCAGTCCCCGTCCGGGAGCACCGCAGAAACAATTAAATGCTCCATTCCATTGACACCGTGTCTGTCTGGTGTGGCCTGTGCCTCCCGGGTCCCGGCTCTGAGCAGAGCTGGTGGCAGATGTGACTGTGCTGAGGCTGTGCTCGGTGGGCAGGTCGACTGGCAGTCCCGTGTGGCACCTTTGTGCATGTGACAGTGTGTGTGTTTGGATATATGCCCAGATCACACGCACACACACTTGTGCTGGGCCGTCGGTTTCTAGAGATGCTGGGGGGCGGGTCACCCTGCAGTGCCCGCGCATGTGGTGGTGCCCATGATGCGCTTGTGCCCTGGTGTGCACTGCACGTCTGCATGCCAGTCAGTAACAGGGTGGCACCCTGTGCCCTCCTGCCTGTGTCCCGACAGCTCAGCTCGGTGTGGGGGGTGTCGTGGAAGTGGGTGCCCAGGTGCAGTTCTGCCGGGGCGGGGGCAGTGGCTCTCATGCAGTGTTGAAGTGTCCCTACGTGCTTGTCCTGTGCGTGTCTGGGCGCAGGGATCCGCTGGCTGCACGGTGGCCCAGGAGGTGCCAGGCCCAGGCCGGCCCGGGCCCTCCCTCCCCTGGAGCAGCTTAGCCCTCGGGGCAGAAAGAGGAACCTACAGGACAAAGACCCAGGGCCAGGGCCACCAGCTGGGGCTCGGGTTACGGCAGCGCTAGCGCAGCTGGGCTGCCCCGCCAAGAGAGCCTCGGGGAGCAGCCGGTATCAGGCGGGCGGGCGGTTTATTTGGGGCCGGGGGCGGGCAGTGAGGCCCGTCGAACCCGAAGCAGCAGCGTGGCATTGGGCACCAGGCCCGCAGCCTGCAATGTGAGCGCGTCGTCATTGTAGACTGTGGGCGGGAACGTACTGAAGATCTCGAAGGTGGTGGGCTCCACGGCCCTGGGGACAGGGAAGCACAGATCAGGCTGGGTCGTGGCGCTTGAGCCCCACTTCGGTCGCCAGCCGTGCCCCGCGCCCACCTGGCCTGTGCGAGCAGGGCGCGCACATCGCCGACCCTGTCCTCCGGCCGCATCATCAGGAGGAAAGCCTGCTCGCCGTTCTCAGACTTGATGCGCAGCATGGAGAGCCGGGGTGCAGGCGACTCCGGAGACTCCCGGCTCCTGCGGACCCAGAGGCTGTCAGTGCTCCCCCGAGGAACCCAAGCCCAGCGTCCTCACCTCTCCACTCGGCCCTCACCTCGCACGCTCAGCAGCCAAGGCAGGCGTCTCCACCACGATCTCCTGGATCCTGACAGGCAACGGGCAGCAGTTCTGGAAAGCATTGATGGAGTGGACAGAGCCCTGGGCCCTGCCAGAGTCAGGGCTTCCCCCAACCCCTCCCTACAAGGGACATCTCCCTGCCCAGGGATGGATGAGACCAGTGAGCCAAAAGTGGCCCAGGGTGTAAACCGGAGCCCAAGGAGAGGAAACAGAAGGGAAGCTTTGGGAGGTGGCTCCATCATTCCCTCATTCTAGTGGGGAAGACAGAATCCTACAGGCAGCGACCAGGCTGGATGCCTAACCCAGCATTTCCCTAGGGAAATGACACCTGCGCTGACTGAAGGATGAAGAGGAGTTCTTAGACATGGAAGGAGGGGGGACAAGGATATCCCAGACAGCATAGACGAGAGAAGGCTTCTGAGAAGAGGTGATCTATTTGAGAGTCTGGAAAATCCTATGGACGGAGCCTGGTAGGCTACAGTCCATGGGGTCACAAAGAGTCGGACTCGACTGAGCAACTTCACTTTCTTTCCTTCTTAGTTCATGGGGATCAGGCTGGACCGGGAAGAAAACGTAAAAGATGGGAAGAGGACCAGGAAGGAATTACAGGCTTTACCTAGGAACCACTGGAGGGTTTCAAAAGGGAAGAGACAAGATCCAATTTGCATTTTAAAAGGGCACAGAGGCTGCTGGGGAAGGATGGCTGGCAGGGTGGGAGTGGAGGTGAGGTCAGTGAGGGGGCCACTGCAGTTGCCTGGGAGGCACGGGAGCCTGGGCTAGGTTGGCAGGGACAGAACTGGAGAGGAGATGGATTTGGGAGCAGCTCTGGGGATCGACAGATCTGGCAGGACTTGGCCAGTGTGGTGAAGGCAGAGTGCGGGGTGGGAACGGGTTTGGTACCTTTCACAGGGGGAGAGGAGGACAGGGAGTGAGAAGAGGGCATGGTGAGTTCTGTGAAGCCCAGGAAGGTGTATTTCGGACTGAACCTTGAGGAGGTGGCCTGGACTTGAGCTCACCCCCAGCCTAGAGTCCCCTGACCTGCCCGTTCTTACAGCTCCTGCCCCCATATTGTGCCTGATGTTCTCTGGTCCTCACTCAGAGCCCTCAGCAGCTCCATCATTTCCAGGAGACCGTGGAACAGCTAGCTGTGAGGGGCCTGTCTCTCCATGCAGGCCATCCTGAGGGGCCCCCAAGCCTGAGCCTCCAGATTAACCACTGCTCTGGTCGGCTGGGCGAGGGTTGATGGCAACCACACACACACACAGTAAGGCCCGGGGAGCCAGGGCTGGGCTCACCTGCAGGGTGTCCCGGATTGGGCCCCGGATGTCAATCACCTCGCCTTGTCGGATCACAAATTTGGGGAGCCTGTTCAGAAACTTCTCGGCGGTCATCCTGGAGCCTGCAGGGAAGGCATCGGGGAGCCTTGGTCGGGTGGGGACTGGAGTGATGGTGGAGGAGGCCCACCTGGAGCTTGTTGGGCACAGCATTCCCACCACCTGGCTCAGCCGCAGGGCCGAGCTCACCTGGATGCTCTATGCTGTCCAAGGGTTTTCGATTCCTCTGCAGGCCCACCACGCGGCCCTCACCTGGGAACGGGTCCAGCCCGTTCTCTGGGTAGACCTGACTGCGCAGGTCACTCACCTGGCAAGAAGGAAGGGAAACAGTGGCAGGCACAGCTCTTCAGCCCTGGGCTTCATCCCCACCCCTCCGTGCCCAGAGGCCCCAGGAACAGGCCCGCGGGGTGGCCTGCCGCAATCCCCATGTTGCAGATGAGGGAACCGAGGCCCTGGGAGAGAGCAGGAGAGCTGCCGTTCATGCTGCTCTCACCCACCTGACCCCTGCTCTCCCTGCAAGCTCCCCCCTCATGCCAGCTGGAGTCACAGTGCTGACATCCCCCTCCCAGAGCAGGGGAGGGATGAGGGTGTTTAGGAGAGGGCAAAGCCTGGCTTGGCATGCACTGCCTCGAACACCCCCGGTCGTGACTCACGGTAGTTTCCAAGCCGGGCTGGCACGCGCTCCCTCACATGCTCACATTGTGGAACTAACGAACCACCCTCGGGGACACGGCCTCAGGTTGGTCCAGTCACCCTCATTTCGCTGCCCACCGCCCCCACAGCAGGGGGCTGGCTGCACCTCAAGTTCTTTAGTCCCAACATCTGCCTCCTCCCAAAGCACTGCCTTCCACCCCAATGAGGAGGCGCCAGGAGCCCCTGGGGGCAGCCAGGTCGCCTCTGCACAGACGCTTCGCTGTTCCCAGTTGGTCCAGCTGTCCTGGACATGGTGGAGGAGGGTCCCAGGCTGAAGGCTGTGCTTCGAGGCAGCCAGCAGGGGGCACTGCCTGCTGCTCAGCCTCCAGCCTTCCCTGCTGCCGCTGCTGCTGCTGCTGCTGCTGCTGGGGCCCCAGGGGCCCCCACAGCCTCCCAGCTCTCTTCCCAGGCTGGTTTCAGGCTCCCTCTCCTTCTGGAGAGGTCATCAGATGGTGGGGGGTCGGGAAGAAGGAGGGTCCCCTGAGGTGGGGCAGCGCCTCTAGGTGAGGCCTGAGAAAGCAATCCCACCCCCCCTGCAAAATCCCCACACTGGGAGTGAGTAAGTGGTTCTGGGATCAGCCCATCACCTTAAAGGGAACGCCATCAGGGTACAGCCGCTGGAGCTCTGAAGGGAAGAAGCCATCCAGTATGTCTCGGAGGCAGCGCTGTGGGGAGAGAGGTTGGATGAGGCCTGGGCTGGACCCTGTTTCCTGTCTAGATGGCAGGCTACGGGGGGAGGGGTTCCCTCTGTGGATCCTACTCTGGAAGTAGGGCCCCAGGGCTTGGGTGGGTAGGGGTGCTGCTGAAGGCTGCACGTGAGCCTGGGGTGCTGGGGGAGAGCTGGGACCGTTTAATAGTGAGCAAGAGGTCGGCCACTGGAGCAACTTGAGGGTGCTTGGGCCTGTCTCCCCTTCCCCGTCACTCCTACCTGCGTGGAGGGATCGTGGAAGGGCCGGAAGGGCCCATCGAACATCACGATGCCATTCCGGTAGAGCCTCAGCGGGATGGGTTCAAGGGTCCGGAGCGGCACTCTGTTGGGCACCGGCATCAACTGGGTGTCGCTGTCTCCCACCAGCTCGCTGAGATCTTTCAGGCTGGCCAGCAGCCTGTCAAAGTCCACCTCGGGGGGAACCAACGAGTCCCCTGGCAAAGGGGACAGACACCCATGAACCTCTCTTCGGGGCTGCTGTGTGCTCCGGGGCCCTGGCCTTCATGGCCCCCTCCCACGCTGGGCAGGGGACTTAGCATCTCTTTAAGTGACCCCCCTGGGGAGGGAGAAGGACAGCTGACCTAGATAATAATATTGGCTGTCTTTTAGTGAGCATCTGCTCTGTGCTAGGGCTTTACCATCTATTATCCTGTTCTCTCTTCATACCAACCCTATGCTGTAGGGACTATGAACATCCCCATTTTCCATATTAGGAAACAAAGGGCTAGAGGTTAAAGGCTGGCCTAGGGACACACGCAGTAAGTGGTGGGAGCAGGACTGATCCCGGGTCAGATGTGCCAGGCACGGAGCTAGCAGCTGAAAGGCTCAGTGCTGAGTTCCCAGCAGTCTGAGCTCAAATTCCAGCTCTTCCCTTCTCCCCGTGTCACCATTCTCTTCTGGAAGGGGATGATGACACTGCGAGGAGGGCTATGAGGATCCCAGAGGACCGCGTAAGACTTCCAGCAGAGTCCTGAGGAATGGGCTTCAGGCCAGGCCAGAGGCTATGAGGCAGGGCTTATTCAATCTCCATTTTACACAAGAAGAAACAGGCCCACAGAGACAGAAAGTGACTTGCCCCAGGCCACTTGGCGAGTTAGAAGTGGTTGAGCTGAAATCTGTTTTTCCCACCCATCTGCGCCATCAGGAGAGGGAGGTGAGGGTCAGGACAGCCACTGGACAGAATGGACATGGGACAGACCTTGGGTTGGACATATATTTCTTGAGTCACAGAGCCCTTTGACAAGCTGAGAGCTTTGGCCTCTGCTTCTCCACATAGCTGTTCCTAAGCTTCATGGGGTGCAGGTAGGGTGGTGGGGACAGTCAGGACAGGTGCCAGCGCAGAAAGGGGGACAGGGCAGCTGGGATGCTGGTTGGGGGCAGGCTAGGAGCCTATTCTCAGTCTTTGAAGGGATCTAGCCCCCAAGTAAGTCATCTACTAGGGTGGCAAGACTGCAAAATACTGGTGCCTGGGGACTTCCCTGGCAGTCCAGTGATTAAGACTCTGTGCTTCCAATACAGGGGGCGCAAGTTCGATTCCTGCTAGGGGAACTGAGATCCCACATGCCTGCCACACGGTGCAGCCAAAAGCAAACAAATGAAAACAAACAAACACCGTTGGGGCTTTCTGGTCCTTCTTGGAAGCTGTTTTTCACCACGACAGCCAGGGTGTGGCAGGATGTGGGTCAGGATTCTGGGGACCCAGTTCCTTCCCCAACAGAAGTGCTGTGGGTGGCCCTATTTCCTGTTGCCTTTGTGGCTGCTGAGACGGTAGGCCCCAGCTGGCCTTCCCCTCTGCCTGTCTGCACCTTCTACTGCTGTAGAGGCTGCACCTGCCTCGCCCTCTCCTGGGGTCCCTGAGACTCCCAAGAAAAACTCACAGAACATCCTGCGTGTCCCTGGTATGAGTCAGAACAACATCAAGACACTATTTCCCTTTAATAACTAACTCCTTTCAGAACATCTCGGTAAACCTAAAAATAACAGCAGAGCAGCTCATCACTTTCCACGCCTGCCCCTGTCCCTAGCTTCCTACAGATGGGAAAGAGAGGCCCAGGAAGTCACGGTACTTGGCGAGAGGAGACCATGCAGAGCAGAGCCAAGAGGAGCCGCCTCCTGGGGCCTGGGCTCTTTCAGGGAGCTGACGGGTCGACAGAGGGAAGGCGCAGGCAGAAGGCCAGGGGAGGACTCCCAGAAGCAACCAAAGGGAAAAGGACAGTTTGTCAAGGAAATCTCTCCCAGCCAGGGTGGAGAAGTGAAAGCAAGGTGGGCTGGCAGGTATCAGATGCCGCAGATCCAAAATGAGACAAGGCACCCCCAGAGAAGGAAACGCAGCTCTGGACAAACCAGGGCTGAAAGAATAAGGCAGGAAGGGCCAGGCATCACCCTCTCACAGCAGGGAGTGCTCAACAGAAGCTGGGCGCCCCCCACACCCTCCAGCAACCTGGCAGCCGTGTCACATGGGATGAGGCAGGTCAGACAGAGGTCAAGTGGGGCACTTCCTCTCTGAGCTGCAGCTTCTCCAGGGAGTTGGGGGAGATACTACAACTCTCTGACTACGTGGCGAGCACCAAGAGGCAGGCCTTCCTGCTTCCACTCTACAGATGAGGAGCCTGGGCCCGAGGAGGCGACACGCCCTGGGTCACGCCATGTGCAGGGCCCAGGTGACCCTCGGCCTTTGTCCTCTGTTGCCTTTCAGTGCTGGTTCTCTGGATTCTGCTTACGGGTTCCTTCCCAAGGAGGGGCACAGTGCAGGGAGACCCTCACCCGACTTGTGAGGGCCCATGATTTTACTTCCGGAGGGGAGTGCTGAGGCTCGGAGATCGAGTCCACGCTCCCTGGGCCCAGCTCCCCAGACCCTCGGGGCCCCAGCTCTGCAGCCACTGTTGGCAGGCTCTCTGGGCTCGCGCTCTGGAGCCATAGGAGCAGGGCTACCACTTCCTAGCTGTGGGACCCTGGGCACGTGGGCCAACGTCTCTGGGCCTCAGCTTCCTCTTCTACACAACAAGGCCGATAACAGGCCCCGCTTCGCAGGGCTGCAGGGAGGCTCACAGGAAGTGCCTGACAGACAGGGCCGCTGTCGTCACTCACAGCCCACCCTCTTGCTCATCTCAGGGTTCGGGGTGCCCTCTCTCCACCTCTGAGGAGAGGCCCTTGTCGGGAGCCTCTCCCCTCAGTCCCGGGCCTGGGTCCCTGTTTCTCCTGGGCTTCTGGAACCCTTGGGCCCACTCTTGGTCCTTGTCACATGTTGTTGTCATTCTGTCTGTCTTCCTGGCAAGAGCATCCAGCCCTGAGCCTGGCCCAGAGAGGGTTGCTCAAGAAGCCCTGGATCCATTCCCCACCCACCACCCTGCCATCCAGCAAGCGTGCCTGGAGCGGCCATGCTCTGCCCACCCCGAGTGGCACGGCTGTGCCCACGCCCAGGTTCTGCCCTCCTCAGGCTCAGACTTGAGCAAAGGAGACAGGGAGACAGACGGTGCCCGTGGCCTGTGGTTAAATGGCACCAAGGGGGCCACAGGGCCCACAGGAGGGTTAGACCCTGCGACTACGCGTGGGTGAGTGGGGGTCCCACCCTTGTGGGAGGCCAGCTGGCTGCCGTAAAATGCCAGCAGTGCCCGAGGCACCCCAGCAGGCCCGTCCCCAAGCATCCAGGTGAAGGCGGTTAAACAGGAAGCAAACCCACCGTTTCCACGCACCTGCAAGCCAGGCCCTGCTCTGGGATTTCGCCTACAGTTACTCCACTCTTCAGAGGAACCAGCGGGGAAAAAACAGGCCCCCAGAGTCTGGTTACCTCTGGCACACCACAACCAGCCTGACTCAGCAGGGTCCGAGCCGCTCCTCTGAGCATTGCGCTGCCCATCCCCCCTCACCCTGTGCAGAGGCTCTGACCACCCAGGCCCTGCATGGGCCAGTCACCTGCATGGCACCTGCCCTGGCCTTTGGGTCGAACAAGCCCCGTGCTGGCGCTCTGGGGCACTGCAGGGCCAGAGCAGTAAATGGACACAGCCACTGGTCACTGACTGCACAGTGACCCGAGAGGACGCTCCACACCCTAGGGGCACACGGGGCTCTCCATGGCCTGGGGAGGGGGCTGGTCACTCATGCCATCTCCTCACTTCACAGAGCAGGATGTGGACTCAGAGGGGAAAGCGGTCTCCCCACACAGGGTCTGATCTGACCCACGGCCCCCTCTTCAGCCAAGGCCTTTAAGGCTTTCACTCTAATGCAGGGCCCCTAACCATGCGCCCAGGCAGCTGCAGGGCGGCACCATTCCTAGCGCCAAGCAGGCGCTCCATGCACATTTGCCCGAGCAGGTGGGCTTTGAGCTGAGCTTCAAAGGAGTGGAGAAAAAGGAGGCAGGGCACTTGCCAGGGGGAGTGGTCACAGCACAGGCCTGAGCTGGTGGGAGGCAGCCAGCCTGCCTGAGGTCTAGGCCGACCCAGTTCCAGGGGCTCAAGGGCCGCCTGCGGATGAGTGAAGTCAGTTGCAGCCCCACAGAGGAGGCAGGGTGGCTTCTGGAGCAGAGATGCAGGAGCCTGGGCTTGGGGGAAAGGGTTGGGGAGGTGGGGATGGTAGGAGGAAAGCAGGAACTGGACGAAGGGTTGGAGGACTGAAGTGCTCAGAGGGGTGGGGAGAAGGGAGTGAGGACTCAGAGTTGGCCAGAGCACTCAGCCCTGAGGCGCGGCACCTGACTTGAAGGTGGTTAGGACCAGAGCCGAACAGTGCCTTTCATGTCTCTCTGCACACCCTGCAGCGCCTGGCATGGCCTCCACGCAGCTTACTGGTGGGAAGGGGTGAACAACCTGGCCTGGGGCCAAGCCCTTGCAAAGCTTCCTCTCAAGCCCCTGGGCCCTTCGTTGGCCTAATCGACTGTCCTCCCTAAGGCAAGAGTCCCAGGCTCTAGAATGTTTGGATCAGCCTCTTTGCCTAATACCGATACCCCAGCTAACCTGTCAGCTGGCCTGCTGCCCCAGGGTCTGCAGGGGGTGGAAGCCAACAGCTGTTGTTGAGTCACTAAGTCGTATCTGACTCTTGTGACCCCCATGGACTGTAGCCCTCCAGGCTCCTCGGTCCATGGCATTTCCCCAAGCAAGAAGACAGGAGTGGGTTGCCATTTCCCTCTCCAGGGGATCAGACAGCCTAAGAAACCGGCCAGAGCAACAGGGCCAGCCAGAGACCAGACTCAGGGACCTGAGGACCCTTGGGGCAGGGGCAAGCTGGCCCCTGGGGACAAGGCTCTGGGGAGAAGGGAAAAAGCTGCGGCAGTCCCTGAAGAAAAAAGCTGCTAGAAATGAGAAACATGTTCATCTGACAGAAGAGCTAAATTGAGGCCCCTCCCTGTTGAAGAATCGAAAGGCAGAAGAAAGAAAGAGGACACAAATGGAAAGCTCGTGGCTGGGTGGCTTTCACAGGTGACTTCAGAGCAACCGTACTCTGAGCAAAAACAAACAACTGAGGGGAGGTGGGGGCTGCTCTCTTTTTGAGGGAAGAGGCTGGAATCCACAGAGCCAGGTCCAGAAACCAGCTGTCTGGTCTGACCTCTTCCCCAAAGGAGCAGGGAGGCCCCACTGCCCAGGAGGAAGTCTGGCTTCCAACAAGTCAGCAGGGCCACATGAGGCCTGAGCCAGCTCACCACACGGGGTGGGGTGGGATGGGAGGTGTGTGTGTGTGTGTGTGTGTGTGTGTGTGTGTATGCGTGCGCAGTGCTGGCAGGCCTTTGGTCCTAGACCCTAGGGAGGGACATTCTTACAGCTTCTGGCAGCTGCCTACCAGGTCTCACCTCTCATCGGGGCAGAGGTCCTTGGAGACACTCAGCCCTCTGCATAGGGTTCAGCTCCTGGCATGGCCTGGGCGCCATATAGTCCCCCAGCTTTGCCATGTCCCAAATGGACTGGGCATCTTCCCCACAGCCGTGCGCCCCAGGGTCACCCCAGGTTCCTCCCACCCTCTCCCTGATGTACATTCAATTGTCAAGACCATGGATTCTCTTCCTAAATCTCTCTGCTCTGCCCATCCTCACCAGCCCCACCCGCATGCTAGGCATCATATTATCTTCCAGCCTGGGTGACTGTAACCACCTCCCAATGGGCTCTCAGTCTTGCCCTTTCCCTCAACAGTCTTCAGACTTAAGTCCCTCCATTTTCTTTTTTTTTTTTCATTTTCTTTTCTGTAAAATGGAATCATTCCTGGCGCATGTCAAGGCTATTTATAAAAATGCTTTAAGTTAGTAAGTGTGGTAAAAATGGGAAATGATACTTTTGCAAAAAAGGGTGAAGGGGTTGTACCCCGAAACTTAGGGAGATCTGCCCAAAGTGCAGAAGGTGGGACTCTCAGGTTTTCAGCCTGGGTTTTTACCCAGCAGTAAACTTATGAAATTAGGACAGGGCAGCTGTCTTCCAGATGGTCCCCTGAGGGCTAAGCTCATGTTCCCACGAGGCTGCCACTGCCTTCTGACGGCGGAAAACAATGAGAGCTCCCATCTGTGGACTGACAACCTGCAAGGTCAGTGCCAGATGCCACATCCAACTCACTGGCTCCTAATTAACTCCACGGGCAAGAATGAAAGTGAAAGGCGCTCAGTCGTGTCTGACTCTGCGACTCCAGGGACTATATGTAGCCCGCCAGGCTCCTCTGTCCGTGGGATTTCCCAGGCAAGAATGCTGGAGTGGGTAGCAGTTCCCTACCCCAGCCCCATCTACTGATGAGGAACTGGAGGCTCAGAGAATGGAACTTGAGTATCCAAATCACACAGGGGCTAGGTAGGAGGGCAGAGATGAGAACCCACCTCACATCCTGGTCACACCCAGGAGAAGTGTGACCAACTCCACAGCCTGGAGAACTACCTTCCAGGCAATGATGGAAGAATGGACCCAGCTTTCAGAACCCAGCCAGCTCAATGGCCCCAAGTCTCTGGAGTACATCCTTCTAGATATTAGCAGTCGAGTTAAAAAGTGGTGGCGTTCCACAGAAGTGGGTGGATTCCAATGGTTTGCTACAAATCAACCTGGAGAGGCAGTCTAAAGAGGTGGCTGAGCCCTTGGACTGAGGGGCAGCTTCCAAAGGAGGGAGAATTGCTTCTAAGGGCCACAGCTTTTGAATGGGTGACATTTTGTAAACTATGGTGCCTGAGACAAGGGAGGCGTTGTTAACATTTTGCATCTCTGGGTCCCTGGAGCCTTTAGCAACTTGAGCAAGCAGAGTCTGGGGCTAGGTGGTCAGTGTTGGAAGCTGGGGCCTCTCCCTCCTGCCCCTGTGACAGCAGCAAGGCAGGGGAGGCAGGGCACGGATAAGCTGGTGTCCCGACAGCTGCGGGCAATCTGGAGCCGTTGGAGTTTCCTTTGCAGGAGGGGCCAGGGTGGACCCCAACTCTACCTGGCTTCCAGAACTTCTTGGAGGTCATCCAGTCCCTCTCGCCATCCTCTGAATCCTCCTGGTCCGTGGGCTCACCCACCCACTGCAGGCCGTAGTCACCGAGGAACCGCTGGGAGGAGAGAAGCCGGAGGTGTCAGGGGGCGCTCGCTGTCAGCTCAGCCCCTTCCCAGGGAACGGGTGGCATTCGTGCAGCCCCCCACTTCAGGCCTCGGCCGATGGGGCCGTGGGGGGATGGGGCCAGGGCTCTGGGCCACTTCCTGCTGTGGCTTTGGGAGGCCCCTTCTCCTAGAGCCTGAGGCTCCTCCTTGTAAAATGGGAGCTGTCAGATGAAGCTTGTGAGGATGACTGACGTGTCATGTCCCTACCACAGACCCCGGCACAAGTAGGGACTCGCTGAAGGCAGCCACAGTGGCTGCGGGGGGCCGCGTGGGTCTGGCCCGAGTGGGAGGAGGGCAGGAATGCCTCGCTCTGCAGGCTCAGAGGTGTGCCCGCCCCCGCGCGGCCTCTCCAGGGCTGGCCTCACAATCCTTTGCCACAGAAGGGCTTCTGAGTCGTCCATACTTCCTGGTGCCGCTTCCTCATCCCCACGCCCTTCCTTCACCCACTCCCGCCGGGCCTCTGGCGCCACAGCTCACTGCAACTCCTTGCAGACGGCCACCTGCCCAGTGCCTAACCCAACGAGCACACTTCTGTGTTCATCTCTTGCGACATGTTCTTCCTTTTCAGTTTCAGATTTCTAGCCACTTAAAAGACCTCCCACAGGCATCTCAGGCTCAAAATGAACTGGCCCAAACAGTCATGACTACCAAACGTCGTTCCCTCTCAGCCTCCTGGTCTCGGTCAGTGGCGCTGGCTTCCTCCATCACCTGATCCTCTCCCTGCCCACCCCCCCAGGACCCCCAAGGCCTGTGGCACCAGTGCCAAAGCAGGCTTGGGTCCTCCATCCGCCCGGCTCCCTCTGCCCTGGGCCAAGCCACGGCCCTCTTCCTCCTGGACCGCCCAAACTGCACATCTGCCTGCCTCCCCCGGTCCACTCCTCCACCTCAAACCTGCCTATGGTCTCCCACTCTGGGGCCCTGTTCCTCACTGCGCCTGGCTCCAGGATGTGGTCTCTGTGGCTTCTCCCCCTCCTCCCTTTCGCTCCCCACAGCTCCCAGCCACAAGCCGAAGTCGACGTGGCAGGAAGAGGTGGAGGCTTTCCTCTCTTCAGCTTGGATCCTCTTTTCCCTGATAACTCGCCTCATCCTCTGTATTGCTCGCCCAACGTCACCCCTCAGAGTGGCCCAAATCCCGGCTAGTCTCTGTTGCATCACCCCTTGAACTATTTCAGCGTATTCTGTACTTGTGGCTCTTCCTACATACTTGTATATCTGTCTGTCCCCTCTAGACTGTTAGCCCCACGAGGGCAGGGCACATAGGAAAGACTTCGGATGAGTTTCCTAAATTAAGGGAGCAATGGATGCGTGAACAGCGTGAAGGTGGGAGCCCCAGTGCCCTTTGCCCTGGGTGGGCAGCCCTCGGCCCTGTGGCGGCGGCTCAGCAAAGCTGCACAGCTGCGGGCAGTCTCCCAGCAGACTTCTCGAGGAGCAGCTGTGCACCCACAGCCCCAGGTAGGAAGAGGCCTGGGTGTGAAGGGCCCTCAGCTGCAGCTGCGGCTTGGGAGTTTGCATCTATGCTTTTAGATTAGGCTGGGGCTTTGGAGAGCAACTCTGTGGAGAGGAGACCTCAGGAAGAGCATCTGACAGGGCTGGTGAGGGAGCTGGGGCGTGGGGGCGGCGCTGAGGAAGCATGTGTGCCCAGGACCCTCCTTGGAGCCTAGGGTCCCTCCAGTTCAAGCCTTGCTGTATGAATGGGGGCAGGACAGCTGACCCTGGGCGAGTGCCATGCTACCTCCAGAGGCAGGGAACGGCTGTGAGTGACACAGCGCACGCACACGGCCAGGCCCCGCGCCGGGTCGTGGCCGAGCCGCGCCCAGCAGGAGAAAAGGGTCCTTCCCTCCCTCCCTTGTGGTGTCTGTGGTCCCCCAGAGAAGAAGAGGTATGGTTCTCAGAAAGCCTAGCAGGGAGAACCTGCCCAGGTCAGAGTTCAAGGGGTCCCCTAGGGAAGGGCCCCCTGCCTCAACCTGAGACTTTGAGAGGATGAGTGAAAACTCACCAGGGGAAGGTGGGAAAAACATTTCAGGTGGAAGGAACGGCACTGACCGGGGTCCTGAGGCGGGAAAGAACTTGACAGAGCCACAGAGCCTGCGGCGGGCCCCCGCCGAGGCCGGAGGAGAGTGGTTTGAGACGAAAGTGAGGAAGCGGGCAGGGGCCCTGTGTGGGGTGTGTGCGGAGGGGACCCCGGAGAAGCGGGCTCTGACCCTGGGCTGGGGGCAGACAGCCCCGGGCACGCCACCTCCCTCACCTCCATCTCCCCAACCTGCTGCTGCAGCTTCGCGCACGCCGTCTCCAGCTCCTCCTGCCGCTGCAGGCTCACCTGGCCTTGGGGTGGGGAGACGGGAGGGGTTCCACGGCCCCTGCACCCAGGCTGCCAGGCTGCTCGCTTCTGGCTTTGACCAGAGCTTTGGCCTGAGGCTTACCTGGAGAAGCTGCCCCTCTGAAAACTCAAGGGATTCCCCTGAGAACCACCTCTTGGCCCCTTCCCCAGACCTTGAAGAGGGGACGCCCGGGCTCTCGGGAGGCCACCAACCTCCATCCCCCCAACCCCTGCCCCAGAGCAAGGCTCCTGGGGGCGGCATTTCCTCCAGGCTTTTCTGTACTCAGGGGTGGGCTAGGGCTCTGCCCAGGGGACTCAGTCCCTCACAGAAGGGCACCATCCTGGGTGTCACTGCTCCTCTCTGGGCTCCATTGTCCAGACCCCCCCACCATACACACACACACAGGACTCAGCCAGACGCTCTGGAGCCCTGATGCCCAGGGGTCACCAGCTCCAGGGGAGGTGCAGGGGTGAGCTGGCCAGCCAGCAGAGAGGGCCTCTTACCCTGGTGCTTCTCGAGGGTCTCCACCATCTCCTCCAGGGCCTGGATCTTCCGAGTCTGCAGCAAGGAGGTGGGAGGGGAGCGGGCCTGGTGGCTTCCAGAGCCCATGGGAGCCCCTTCCGGATGGGAAGAGCCCGCTTGAAGCCCCTGCCCCATCCTGGGTGCAGCCACTGCTTCTGTACCTCAGATGAGCCCTTTTGTGACTCCACCGAGGTGAGGGAAGGGTGTGGGGCACCCCCAGGTGCCGCACTCAGCAGCCACTGCTGCCACCCAACCTGAGGGCGAAGGCCTGGCTCGGAGGTGAAGACCTCGAGGCTCCGTGCTCAGGTCACAGGGACCCACATCAGTCCCAGGCCAGACCCAGCCCCTGAGGTGGGAGGTCTGGTCAGGGAGGTGGTTCGAGAACCCATTATCTCTGGCCTACTGCAAGAGTAGCCTCACTGGCCTCCCCAGCCTGGGCCCTTCTACCCCTGGGACCAGACCCTGGCCCTCTGCCCGCTGGGGCCCCACCTTGGACAGTATCTCGTCAGTCTGGGCCTTCACCTGCCGTTCCAGATCCCGCAGCTTCCGTGTCAGGGTGGCCACCAGCTCCGAGTCATTGCACACGGGGACTGCCAACCAGACAAGGTTCTTGAACCCAGCCTAGAGCTGAGGCTGATGGGGTGGGGGTCCAGGGGAGGGGGGAGAGATCCCCAAACGTGGAAAGAGGCATGCTAATAGCAGCTGCCACCTATACTATAGCCCGCCAGGCTCCTCTGTCCATGGGGTTCTCCAGGCAAGAATACTGGAGTGGGTTACCATGCCCTTCTCCAGGGGAGCTTCCCAACCCAGGGATGAAACCACGGTCTCCTGCATTGCAGGCAGATTCTTTACCTTTGGAGCCACCAGGGAAGCCCCTAGACAACGGGGACTGTCCTAAACACTTTTCGTGTGTCAGCTTTTCTGAGGAAATGAACTGCTTTGGGAATCTGAGGCACAGAGATTCAGTAATGCACTCAAGATGTACAAAGAAGTGGTACAACATCCACGTCATATTACAAACAGTGTCGGAAAGTTCACCCTCAGCTGAATCACATGTCTAATCTCACCCCTAATTCACAGGCAGTACAGTAGACAGAGGAGCAAGTTAACGGCATGGAGACAAGTCACAATGGGGCCCATCCTGCAGGGCAGGTGGTCTGGACTCTTCAAAAAGCATCGTTTAAAAGAGGCAGGGACTCTGCTCTGCAGAAGTACAACAGTCAGATGTATGACATGACTCACGTAGAACCCAAATCAGTAAAAAAAAAAAAGCTCTGGGAGAAATTTTGGAACACTGGGATGTCACAGTTACTGAGTTGCTCACATTCTGAGGTGTGATCACAGCGTCGTGGTTATGTATTTCCTTCCTCCCAGAAGATGCACAGGGAAGTACTTAGAGCTGAACTGTCATGATATCTGTGACTGATTTCTAAATGGCTCATCTAAAAAAATACACTTGTGTTCATCCAGACGTGTATATGGAGAGGAAGCAAGCATGGCAAAATGTCACTTATTATCGAATACAGAAGGAGGATGCGGGAGCGTCTGCTGTACCATTTCAACTTTTCCGTTGGCTGACAATGGTTTAAATTAGGGGCTTCCCTGGTGGCCCCATGGTTAAGAATCTGCCATGCAATGCGGGGTTCCATCCCTGGTCAGGGAACTAAGATCCCACGTGCCACAGTACAACTAAGCCCACGGGCTGCAACTACTGAGCCTGAGGTGCCAGCCATAGCCTTCCCTGGGGCTTGAACAGACCTCCTGAGCTAAGGGCTGGGCCCATGTGCGGCTTCATGCCAAGCCAAGCTCTGAACAGGTCTGGCATGCAGGCACGTGCCCACAGTCAGCCAGGAGCAGAAGCAGCTGCCTCTGACGCAGTAGGCAGGAGGAGAGGCCATGCCTCTCGCGGCCTCGCTCACTGGGGTCTTTCCTGCTGCCAGGGACTCAGACCCCTTTGGGCGTCTGCACTCACCTTGCCTGCCCACAGGAGCACCTATGCCACCATAGCAGGAAGGGACAGAGATCCTTTCTTCTGAGCCATGCGCGCCATTCAGCATGTCCACCTCATCTTCTGCAGACAGGGATGCCTGGGTCACCGCTCTGTGGCTGAGGCCCTGGGCCCTGGCCGAGATGAAGCAGCCTGTACTCTGTCCCTCTCCCTCCTCCCCGCCCCCCGTGTATGGGGAGAGAAAAGTTGGGGTGCTGGAGACCAAGGATCCAACCAGAACAGGCCTCTTCTTATTCTCCCAGCCCAGCTCCTGGGGGGCCCTGAGGGGCCAAAGCCTGCATCAGAGTGGGGGCTAGAGTGTGGTTGAGGTGCAAAGGTTTGAGCCTGCAGGAGGCAAGGCAGCCATATGCGGACTGGGCTTCAAGAAGAAAAGACTGTAATGGGCTGGAAGTCGCTGTCTTGCGGGGGGAGGTGGGCAGGGGTCTGGCGCCCTCACGGCCCACCCCACAGTGAGCAGAGGGATTCCAACGTTAGTCAGAACATCCCTGTTCAGGGTGTGGAGTCTCCTAACCTCAGAGCCCTGGGCAGCACTGTCGCAGGCCAGCCACCCTAACTGACAAGGCAGTTCACTGTGCTCTTTCTCTCCATCCGCCCAAATGCAAGGACGTGAGGAGGGCCCATGGGCCAGAGCCCACACTTACCATTTCCGTAGATTTTTATCCCCCGCCTCCTGGGAACGGGCAAGAAGGAGAAGGAAGACAGACAAGTTAGGACCCCCTGGACTGCCATGGGGTGGGGTGTGGGGGCTTTGGCACCAGGTCCACCCCCCACCAAGCCTAAAAAAGATGCCTCGTGAGGACATCCACCCGCAAATCCCATCCTGGCCTGGGGGTGAGCCAAGGCGCAGGCGTCAGGGTATCTGACTCCTCCCGATGGAGACAGATGGGCAATAGCTGAAGGGCAGAGCCTTGGGGAGAGGATCACAAGAGTCCCCAAGCCCAGGAGCCCAGCCCCAGCTCTGCTCTGAAATGGCTGCAGGACCCCAGGCCTGTCACTTAACCTCTCTGGACCCCCTTGGCCATGACACAGATGACTCAAAGTGGGGTTCAGAAGAACAAGGAGAGGGGTAAAAACAATGCTTTGCAAAGACGAAAGCGACAGAACGATGACCAGGATTCCCTTCACTGAGAGCCCAGCACGTGACATGGCCGGGCCCAGAACGTCCGGGCCATCGGTGTCTGCAGGACTGATTCACGCGCAACGAACGAACGGAAGGATGCTGAGCTACCCCACAGCCCACATCTCACTGGAGGGTGTGCTGAGACGCATGGACAGCCTCCCAGAAGAAAGGACGAGAAGGAAGAGGTGGCCAGCGAAAGATACATCACTTATTACTTCCCCAAGACGCTAGGAGTCAATCTCTGAGTTCACGGGACGGCCGGGAGGAGGCAGGGGCATGGACACAAAGACCCCAAGAGGCTGGCTCCTTACCCAGGATTCACAGGCTCCGACTGTAGAGGCACTCTCCGGGTCTTGCCAAGGGAGGCCAAAGGTGAGCTCATATTTCTACTTCTAGATTCTAGCCGTCGGGAATCCCCTGAGAAGAAAGAAATCAGCCCTTGGGGACAGCCACTGAGGACCAGGGAGCGGCCTGAAACCTGCCCTTCCCTGCCTGCTTTTCCGAGGAGAGGGCACTGTCCAGGGAGCGGTGCCCCTCATGTCTTCCCACGGCCCCTGCAGAAGTTTCTGGAGGCAACCTGGCCTCAGGATCCCATGCTTGATGTCCACCTGCTCCGCTGGATATCTAGCTCTCTGCTCTGCTCCTGGAGGCCTCTGGGAAATAGGCAATGGGGTGGGATGGGGGCAGACGCTGGCCACTCGACCAGGACTTTCCCAGACCTCCATCCCGGACACAAGACCACCCAGGTGGCCAGTGGCTTTTGTCCATCTATCAAGGACCTGGTCCTCACAAAGTTGATCATCACAAAGCCCGGGTGTCCCTCCCCACCTCCAACATCTCAGAGCCAGAGGGGCAACCCCAAGGCAGGGTTCTACCAAGACACTGCACATGGCAGAAAGTCAAGAGCCCAGGCTCTGGGCAGGTTCTACCATCCGCCAGTATCGCCTGCGCCTCACTTTCCTGTAGCATAAAGTGGGGGTGGTGACAGGACCAGCCCGGCAGGCGTAACACACAGAGCACCTCGCCCAGGGCCACGCGCAAAGGAATCACTCAAAAATGTAGATTGTGACTGCTAATGTTATCAGCACACAGAAGGCCCTCATAAACGTTTGTTTCCCTTCCTTTCTTCTTCCTTCAGGAAAGATGAATGAACATCAGGGATGCAATTAAAGGTCACTATTCAGTGAATTAAGTGTATCATGTGGCCAGTATCTAGACATCTTAGTCAGACGACCTCCACCAGATCCTGAATCATTCTTTAGTTCCACTTTGGAAATGTCTGGCACTGGCCTTCACCCGGCCCCTGAATTTTCCCGTGAAGCAGGGAAGGGGACCTGCATCACCAGGCGGCAGCTTCCTTGGTCCTGATTCTGGAGTTTGGGACCGATGCCCTGCCCTCACTCAGAGGTGCCCTCCAAGGACCAGGCTGAGTCTCCTCGCCCCATCACCCAGCATCCAGCCTCCCCAATCTGCCCCCAGCCTACCTAGTTTCTACCATCTCGCGCGGGCATCCTCGCGGTTTGTGTGGCCAAGTGTGATAGCCCCTGTGGCTCCACACATTGCCAGAGGGATTTTCTTACACACAAAGCTGACAGGTTACTTCCCTGCTAAATACTCCCAATGGCTCCTTCTCACCCACAGGAAAAAAAAAATTCAAAATTCTGGACTTCCTTGCTGGGAGCTGACTGTGGCACAGATCATGAACTCCTTATTGCAAAATTCAGACTGAAGTTGAAGAAACTAGGGAAAACCACTAGACCATTCAGGTATGACCTAAATCAAATCCTTATGATTATTCAGTGGAAGTGACAAACAGATTCAAGGGATTAGATATGATAGACAGAGTTCCAGAAAAACTATGGATGGAGGTTCGTGACATTGTACAGGAGGCAATGATCAAGACCATCCCCAAGAAAAAGAAATGCAAAAAGGCAAAATGGTTGTCTGAGCAGGTCTTACAAATAGCTGAGAAAAGAAGAGAAGCTAAAGGAAAAGGAGAAAAGGAAAGATATACCCACCTGAATGCAGAGTTCCAAAGAATAGCAAGGAGAGATAAGAAAGCCTTCCTCAGTGATCAGTGCAAAGAAATAGAGGAAAACAATAGAATGGGAAAGAAAGACTAGAGATTTCAAGAAAATTAGAGATATCAAGGGAACATTTCATGCAAAGATGGGCACAATAAAGGACAGAAATGGTATGGACCTAACAGAAGCAGAAGATATTAAGAACAGGTGGCACGAATACACAGAAGAACTATAAAAAAATATCTACATGACCCAAATAACCACGATGATGTGATCCCTCACCTAGAGCCAGACATCCAGGAATGCAAAGTCAACTGGGCCTTAGGACAAATCACTATGAGCAAACCTAGTGGAGGTGATGGAATTTCAGTTGAGCTGTTTCAAATCCTGAAAGATGATGCTGTGAAAGTGTCAATATGCCAGCAAATTTGGAAAAGTGAGCAGTGGCCACAGGACTGGAAAAGGTCAGTTTTCATTGCAATCCCAAAAAAGGCAATGCCAAAGAATGCTCAAACTACCGCACAATTGCACTCATCTCACACGCCAGTAAAGTAATGCTCAAAATTCTCCAAGCCAGGCTTCAGCAATACGTGAACCGTGAACTTCCAGATGTTCAAGCTGGTTTTAGAAAAGGCAGAGGGACCAGAGATCAAGTTGCCAACATCTGCTGGATCATGGAAAAAGCAAGAGAGTCCCAGAAAAACATCTATTTCTGTTTTATTGGCTACACCAAAGCCTTTGATTGTGTGGATCACAACAAACTGTGGGAAATTCTTCAAGAGGTGGGAATACCAGACCACCTTACCTGCCTCCTGAGAAATCTGTATGCAGGTCAAGAAGCAACGGTTAGAACTGGACATGGAACAACATACTGGGTCCAAATTGGGAAAGGAGTAGACAAGGTCACCGTGCTTATTTAACTTCTATGCAGAGTACATCATGTGAAATGCCAGGCTGGATGAAGCACAAGCTGGAATCAAGATTGCCAGGAGAAATACCAATAACCTCAGATATGCAGATGACACCACCCTTATGGCAGAAAGCAAAGAACTAAAGAGCCTCTTGATGAAAGTGAAAGATGAGAGTGAAAAACTTGGCTTAAAACTCAACATTCAGAAAACCAAGATCATGGCCTCTGGTCCCATCAGTTCAGTTCAGTTCAGTTCAGTTGCTCAGTCGTGTCCGATTCTTTGTGACCCCATAAATCACAGCACGCCAGGCCTCCCTGTCCATCACCAACTTCCGGAGTTCACTCAGATTCACGTCCATCAAGTCAGTGATGCCACCCAGCCATCTCATCCTCTGTCGTCCCCTTCTCCTCCTGCCCCCAATCCCTCCCAGCATCAGAGTCTTTTCCAATGAGTCAACTCTTCCCATAAGGTGGCCAAAGTACTGGAGTTTCAGCTTTAGCATCATTCCTTCCAAAGAAATCCCAGGGCTGATCTTCAGAATGGACTGGTTGTATCTCCTTGCAGTCCAAGGGACTCTCAAGAGTCTTCTCCAACACCACAGTTCAAAAGCACCAATTCTTTGGCGCTCAGCCTTCTTCACAGTCCAACTCTCACATCCATACATGACCACTGAAAAACCATAGCCTTGACTAGACAGAGTCCCATCACTGGTCCCATCACTTCGTGGCAAATAGATGGGAAAACAATGGAAACAGTGAGAGACTTTATTTTGTGGGGCTCCAAAATCACTGCAGATGGTGACTGCAGCCATGAAATTAAAAGACACTTGCTCCTTGGAAGAAAAGCTATGACCAACCTAGATAGCATATTAAAAAGCAGAGACATTATTTTGCCAACAAAGGTCCAATTAGTCAAAGCCGTGGTTTTTTCAGTAGTCATCTATGAATGTGAGAGTTGGACTATACAGAAAGCTGAGTGCCAAAGAATTGATGCTTTTGAACTGTGGTGTTACAGAAGACTCTTCACAGTCCCTTGGACTGCAAGGAGATACAACCAGTCAATCCTAAAGGAAATCAGGCCTGAATATTCATTGGAAGGACTGATGCTGAAACTCCAATACTTTGGCCACCTGATGCGACAAACTGACTCATTGGAAAAGACCAACCCTGATGCTGGGAAAGATTGAAGGTGGGAGGAGAAGGGGACGACAGAGGATGAGACAGTTGGATGGCATCACTGACTTGATGGAGATGAGTTTGAGTAAGCTCTGGGAGTTGGTGATGGACAGGGAGGCCTGGCATGCTGCAGTACATGGGGCCGCAAAGAGTCAGACACGACTGAGCGACTGAACTGAAAGAATCTGCCTGGCAATGCAGGGGTCAGGGCTCCATCTCTGGTCCAGGGAGGTAACTAATCCCTGCCATGGAGTAACTAAGCCCACGAGCCACAACTACTGAGTCTGCACCCTAGAGCCTGTGCTCTGCAACAAGAGAAGCCGCTGCAACTAAGAGCCGGAGAACTGCAACTAGAAAGTAGCCCACGAGCAGTAACGAAGACCCAGATGGCCAAAAATAAATAATATTAATTTAAAAAATATTTTTTAAAAAGATGTTATGGAAAAACCAGAATGAACTTTAAAAAAAAGTGGAATCAAATAGCATGAGCTTTTTTTTTTTTAAAGTAGCTTTATTGAAGTATAATTCACATACTTAACTCTTTTAAAGTATACAATTCCTTAGCTCTTAGAATATACGTATATTCAGAGTTGTGAAACCACCATCACAATCAATTTTGGAACATATTCATTACACTAGAAAGCCCCAGGCACTGCGCTTCTAGTGGTGAAACTGCTCTGCATGAACTCCCGCCAAACTTGATTATCCCTCAGTTCTCCAAATTCTCATCACCATAATGACGCCTCAAAAGACAGAAATTACAAGCACTGGCGAGAATGAGGGGAAATCAGAAGGTGCTGGAATGTAAAGGGTGCAGTGCCATAGAAAAGAGTCTGGGACTGAGCCGCCCCACCTCCCCCTCCATATTCTGCAGGAAATGCAGTCCTTCCCCTCATACAACCTGGAGGCAGGAAATCGACTTTGCTGCGGGACCAGCGAGCGGATCCAAGTTTGATTCAATAAGAAGTCAGTAATCCCTTAGCTGGAATTCCAGTGATTGGGACTCTGATTTACAGCTGTGAAGAGAAACCCCACGTCCAAGGTAAGAAAAATCCAAGGAAGCTGGTAGGTGTTGCAAGAGGGCATCAGAGGGCAGACAC
>NW_024070211.1:9214864-9219800 GCF_014754425.2 Oryx dammah
CCAAGGAAGCTGGTAGGTGTTGCAAGAGGGCATCAGAGGGCAGACACACTGAAACCATAATCACAGAAAACTAGTCAGTCTGATCACATGGACCACAGCCTGGTCTAACTCAATGAAACTAAGCCATGCCCGTGGGGCCACCCAAGACGGGCGGGTCATGGTGGAGAGGTCTGACAGAATGTGGTCCACTGGAGAAGGGAATGGCAAACAACTTCAGTATTCTTGCCTTGAGAACCCCATGAACAGTATGAAAAGGCAAATGATAGGATAATGAAAGAGGAACTCCCCAGGTCAGTAGGTGCCCAATATGCTACTGGAGATCAGTGGAGAAATAACTCCAGAAAGAATGAAGGGATGGAGCCAAAGCAAAAACAATACCCAGCTGTGGATGTGACTGGTGATAGAAGCGAGGTCCGATGCTGTAAAGAGCAATATTGCATAGGAACCTGGAATGTCAGGTCCATGAATCAAGGCAAATTGGAAGTGGTCAAACAGGAGATGGCAAGAGTGAACATCAACATTCTAGGAATCAGCGAACTAAAATGGATTGGAATGGGTGAATTTAACTCAGATGACCATTATATCTACTACTGCGGGCAGGAATCCCTTAGAAGCCGTGGAATAGCCATCATGGTCAACAAAAGAGTCTGAAATGCAGTACTTGGATGCAATCTCAAAAACGACAGAATGATCTCTGTTCATTTGCAAGGCAAACCATTCAATAAGTAATCCAAGTCTATGCCCCAACCAGTAACGCTGAAGAAGCTGAAGTTGAACGGTTCTATGAAGACCTACAAGACCTTTCAGAACTAACACCCAAAAAAGATGTCCTTTTCATTATAGGGGACTGGAATGCAAAAGTAGGAAGTCAAGAAACACCTAGAGTAATGGGCAAATTTGGCCTTGGAATAGGGAATGAAGCAGGGCAAAGGCTAATAGAGTTTTGCCAAGAAAATGCACTGGTCGTAGCAAACATCCTCTTCCAACAACACAAGAGAAGACTCTACACATGGACATCACCAGATGGTCAACACCGAAATCAGATTGATTATATTCTTTGCACCCAAAGATGGAGAAGCTCTATACAGTCAGCAAAAACAAGACCGGGAACTGACTGTGGCTCAGATCATGAACTCCTCATTGCCAACTTCAGACTTAGATTGAAGAAAGTAGGAGAACCACTGGACCATTCAGGTATGACCTAAATCAAATCCCTTATGATTAGACAGTGGAAGTAAGAATTAGATTTAAGGGACTAGATCTGATAGATAGAGTACCTGATGAACTATGGACGGAGGTTTGTGACATTGTACAGGAGACAGGGATCAAGACCATCCCCATGGAAAAGAAATGCAAAAAAGCAAAATGGCTGTCTGGGGAGGCCTTACAAATAGCTGTGAAAAGAAGAGAGGCGAAAAGCAAAGGAGAAAAGGAAAGATGTAAGTATCTGAATGCAGAGTTCCAAAGAATAGCAAGAAGAGATAAGAAAGCCTTCCTCAGCGATCAATGCAAAGAAATAGAGGAAAACAACAGAATGGGAAAGACTAGAGATCTCTTCAAGAAACTTAGAGATACCAAGGGAACATTTCATGCAAAGATGGGCTCGATAAAGGACAGAAATGGTATGGACCTAACAGAAGCAGAAGATATTAAGAAGAGGTGGCAAGAATACACAGAGTTCAGTTCAGTTCAGTCGCTCAGTCGTGTCCGATTCTTTGCGACCCCATGAATCACAGCACGCCAGGCCTCCCGGTCCATCACCAACTCCCGGAGTTCACTCAGACTCACATTCATCGAGTCAGTGATGCCATACAGCCATCTCATCCTCTGTCATCCCTTTCTCCTCTACCCCCAATCCCTCCCAGCATCAAAGTCTTTTCCAATGAGTCAACTCTTCGCATGAGGTGGCCAAGTACTAGAGTTTCAGCTTTAGCATCATTCCTTCCAAAGAAATCCCAGGGCTGATCTCCTTCAGAATGGACTGGTTGTATCTCCTTGCAGTCCAAGGGACTCTCAAGAGTCTTCTCCAACACCACAGTTCAAACGCAACAATTCTTTGGCACTCAGCTTTCTTCAGAGTCCAACTCTCACATCCATACATGACCACTGAAAAATGATAGCCTTGACTAGAGGGACCTTTGTTGGCAAAGTAATGTCTCTGCTTTTCAATATGCTATCTAGGTTGGTCATAACTTTTCTTCCAAGGAGTAAGCGTCTTTTAATTGCATGGCCACAGTCACCATCTGCAGTGATTTTGGAGCCCAAAATAAAGTCTGACACTGTTTCCACTGTTTCCTCATCTATTTCCCATGAAGTGATGGGACCAGATGCCATGATCTTAGTTTTCTGAATGTTGAGCTTTAAGCCAACTTTTTCACTCTCCTCTTTCACTTTCATCAAGAGGCTTTTTAGCTCCTCTTCACTTTCTGCCATAACGGTGGTGTCAGTCATCTGCATATCTGAGGTTATTGATATTTCTCCCGGCAATCTTGATTCCAGCTTGTGCTTCTTCCAGCCCAGCATTTCTCATGATGTACTCTGCATAGAAGTTAAATAAGCAGGGTGACAATATACAGCCTTGACGTACTCCTTTCCCTATTTGGAACCAGTCTGTTGTTGCATGTCCAGTTCTAACTATTGCTTCCTGACCTGCATATAGGTTTCTCAAGAGGCAGGTCAGGTGGTTTGGTATTCCCATCTCTTTCAGAATTTTCCACAGTTGATTGTGATCCACACAGTCAAAAGTATTGGCATAGTCAATAAAGCAAAAATAGATGTTTTTCTGGAACTCTCTTGCTTTTTCCATGATCCAGCAGATGTTGGCAATTTGATCTCTGGTTCCTCTGCCTTTTCTAAAACCAGCTTGAACATCTGCAAGTTCATAGTTCACGTATTGCTGAAGCCTGGCTTGGAGAATTTTGAGCATCAGTTTACTAGCGTGTGAGATGAGTGCAATTGTGCGGTAGTTTGAGCACTCTTTGGCATTGCCTTTCTTTGGAATTGGAATGAAAACTGACCTTTTCCAGTGCTGTGGCCATTGCTGAGGTTTCCAAATTTGCTGGCATATTGAGTGCAACACTTTCACAGCATCATCTTTCAGGATTTGAAATAGCTCAACTGGAATGCCATCACCTCCACTAGCTTTGTTCGTAGTGATGCTTCTAAGGCCCACTTGACTTCACATTCCACGATGTCTCGCTCTAGGTGAGTGATCACACCATCGTGATTATCTTGGTCTTGAAGATCTTTTTTGTATAGTTCTGTGTATTCTTGCCACCTCTTCTTAATATCTTCTGCTTCTGTTAGGTCCATACCATTTCTGTCCTTTATCGAGCCCATCTTTGCATGAAATGTTCCCTTGGTATCTCTAAGTTTCTTGAAGAGATCTCTAGTCTTTCCCATTCTGTTGTTTTCCTCTATTTCTTTGCATTGATCGCTGAGGAAGGCTTTCTTATCTCTTCTTGCTATTCTTTGGAACTCTGCATTCAGATACTTACATCTTTCCTTTTCTCCTTTGCTTTTCGCCTCTCTTCTTTTCACAGCTATTTGTAAGGCCTCCCCAGACAGCCATTTTGCTTTTTTGCATTTCTTTTCCATGGGGATGGTCTTGATCCCTGTCTCCTGTACAATGTCACAAACCTCCGTCCATAGTTCATCAGGTACTCTATCTATCAGATCTAGTCCCTTAAATCTAATTCTTACTTCCACTGTCTAATCATAAGGGATTTGATTTAGGTCATACCTGAATGGTCCAGTGGTTCTCCTACTTTCTTCAATCTAAGTCTGAAGTTGGCAATGAGGAGTTCATGATCTGAGCCACAGTCAGTTCCCGGTCTTGTTTTTGCTGACTGTATAGAGCTTCTCCATCTTTGGGTGCAAAGAATATAATCAATCTGATTTCGGTGTTGACCATCTGGTGATGTCCATGTGTAGAGTCTTCTCTTGTGTTGTTGGAAGAGGATGTTTGCTACGACCAGTGCATTTTCTTGGCAAAACTCTATTAGCCTTTGCCCTGCTTCATTCCCTATTCCAAGGCCAAATTTGCCCATTACTCTAGGTGTTTCTTGACTTCCTACTTTTGCATTCCAGTCCCCTATAATGAAAAGGACATCTTTTTTGGGTGTTAGTTCTGAAAGGTCTTGTAGGTCTTCATAGAACCGTTCAACTTCAGCTTCTTCAGCGTTACTGGTTGGGGCATAGACTTGGATTACTTATTGAATGGTTTGCCTTGCAAATGAACAGAGATCATTCTGTCGTTTTTGAGATTGCATCCAAGTACTGCATTTCAGACTCTTTTGTTGACCATGATGGCTATTCCACGGCTTCTAAGGGATTCCTGCCCGCAGTAGTAGATATAATGGTCATCTGAGTTAAATTCACCCATTCCAATCCATTTTAGTTCGCTGATTCCTAGAATGTTGATGTTCACTCTTGCCATCTCCTGTTTGACCACTTCCAATTTGCCTTGATTCATGGACCTGACATTCCAGGTTCCTATGCAATATTGCTCTTTACAGCATCGGACCTCGCTTCTATCACCAGTCACATCCACAGCTGGGTATTGTTTTTGCTTTGGCTCCATCCCTTCATTCTTTCTGGAGTTATTTCTCCACTGATCTCCAGTAGCATATTGGGCACCTACTGACCTGGGGAGTTCCTCTTTCATTATCCTATCATTTGCCTTTTCATACTGTTCATGGGGTTCTCAAGGCAAGAATACTGAAGTTGTTTGCCATTCCCTTCTCCAGTGGACCACATTCTGTCAGACCTCTCCACCATGACCCGCCCGTCTTGGGTGGCCCCACGGGCATGGCTTAGTTTCATTGAGTTAGACCAGGCTGTGGTCCATGTGATCAGACTGACTAGTTTTCTGTGATTATGGTTTCAGTGTGTCTGCCCTCTGATGCCCTCTTGCAACACCTACCAGCTTCCTTGG